>NW_027222594.1:0-8000 GCF_030179895.1 Drosophila kikkawai
GCATGAGAACTCACCCCATCTACCACCACACGATCTCACAAATTCTCACGCATGACAACAGAAACAAAACCGTTACAAGGTATTACACGTTTAGACAAGTTAAAATAACTGGGGTGACTTACACACACACACCTGCTATCCTAATTGAATCACATTAACACAAGCCGGATACGCACAATAACTAACCCTAATAAATTCTTACGCATTATGCCTCATCCCTCCCTCCTTCACAAATTCTCACATATTCCTTATGTCTCATCCCTCCCTCCTTCACGAAATCCCACAAATTCCCATGCTTGAACACACACACCTTATCCCTTTAACCCCTCCCAATCAGTTTCTCACGCTTAACAACACACAAAACTGCACATGATCATGCATGCGTAAAATAATGAGGGGGAGGATCTTACCCTAAACCCCTTCCCCCTAATAATTAATTGATTTTTTATGCTAATTAGGACACCTGCGCCCCCCTCGCGCGCAGTCATGCGTGACTAATGACCCTCCGCACCCCTCGTGCGCAGTCATGCGTGACTAATGACCCCCCCCACCCCCTACCAAACTGGCCAAGGACCCGCAATAGTCTTCTACTTGTATGATTTAGATTCTGCAGCATTATAATAATCGATCCCACCTTTAGTTGCAAATTATGCGGCGGAGTTCCTGGCACATCCATCCACATCACGCTGTCAACTGATCTGTATGAATGCAGTTCTCCAGCGATTTCACTTTGAATAAGGAAATTCAAACTATCTACGTCCTTATTCTTCGCGGCTAGTATTGCCCGTTCACTAATCCAATCGAGATTTGTATAATTTTGTGCTATGTCGGGAAACACCTTTGTGATGAGTTCATTATGCTCATGGAGAAGGTTTTGCAATTGTTGAATAATTTCACGTTTAGTTGCAGTAAAAATTGCACAGCGGTGATTTAGTTCAACTTCCGAATCACCAATGAAATACATCTGAAGGAATTTATGATCTTTGTTTTGTGGTGGTAACAAAGCGCCCGCTCGGTGGTGAATTTGCCCTTGAATCTGAATGTTGGGATGCAATTTTGAAAAAATGTGATAATAAAGAGACGCCATTACCTTATAACTTGGATTGTAGCCTGATTGTTGAACAACCTCGGCTCCAAAAGACGTCATTTGAAAGCATCCGTTATATTTTTGTGCAAGCTTCAGGAAACTGTTTGATTGGGCTGAGTTTCCATATAGTAGCGAGTACAAAGGCTCTGGTGGATGAGCCAAAACGGGCAATTTAATTTTGCCACCTGCACAGCATAAGCCGGGGGTTTCCAACCGAAACTTCAATGCATTACAATGCTGACATACAACAGATAATGAACCAATAACAACGCACGTAAGATCCTTGTAGGATGTTTCAGGATTGTATGCGAATGCAGCGCGATTCAAGTTTTCATTTGCGGCTCGTCTTCCTCTATTATTTTGTCGGGCTTGAGGTGGTCTTTGTGCAGCGCGAAGCTGTGCCATTTGGGCACGTATCGATGCATTTATTTCTGTACGTTCCTCTTGCGTCCGACTATTACGGAAATTCTGATTATTTATTGCACTGCGTGAACGCCGCCCAAGATTTGATCGTCTAACAGCAGGCATTACTTCCAATTGTTTAAGCTCACTTTGGTAATGCTTCGTTAGCTCGATTTTTTTGTTTAAATATTTTTTTACCGAGTTCATTGATACACAATTTCAACGCAGCTATGATCTTTGTAGGGTGTTTCAGAATTTTACATACAACAGTGTGTCCATCTGTTGAGCCGCTAGCGACCTTTCCGAAAGGACTTTCCAAAATTTTCTTATGCTATAACCTTCTTCTGGCAATTACAAAAAACTGAAAAAAAAATTGAGCCAAATCGGCCCAGCCGTTCTCTTGTGATTTGATCCCTAACATTTTTTGTCTCCATTTTTATATATATAGATACATATTCTGAAGTGGATACAGACATTTTTAGCGGAGTTGTGAACTTTTTGTTTACAAATTTACAATTGAGTATGCAAATGTATTAGCATTGTAAGAACTAATTTAAATATAAATTCTGCCGTGAATACATGCATTATAGCTAAGATGTGAACTTTTTGTTTACAAATTTACAATTGAGTATGCAAATGTATTAGCCATGTAAAAACTAATATAAATACAAATTCTGAAGTGGATATATGCATTATTATCTGAGTTGTGAACTTTTTGTTTACAAATTTACAATTGAGTATGCAAATGTATTAGACGTGTAAAAACTAATATAAATATAAGTTCTGAAGTGGATTCAGGCATTATTAGCTGAGTTGTGAACTTTTTGTTTACAAATTTACAATTGAGTATGCAAATGTATTAGACGTGTAAAAACTAATATAAATATAAATTCTGAAGTGGATTCAGGATTCATTTACACATTTACAATTGAGTATGCAAATGTATAAGCCGTGTAAAAACTAATATAAGTACAAATTCTGCCGTGGATACAAGCATTATTAGCTGAGTTGTGAACTTTTTGTTTACAAATTTACAATTGAGTATGCAAATGTATTAGCATTGTAAGAACTAATTTAAATATAAATTCTGCCGTGGATATATGCATTCTTAGCTGAGATGTGAACTTTTTGTTTACAAATTTACAATTGAGTATGCAAATGTATTAGCATTCTAAGAACTAATTTAAATATAAATTCTAAAGTGGATATATGCATTATTATCTGAGTTGTGAACTTTTTGTTTACAAATTTACAATTGAGTATGCAAATGTATTAGACGTGTAAAAACTAATATAAATATAAATTCTGAAGTGGATTCAGGCATTATTAGCTGAGTTGTGAACTTTTTGTTTACAAATTTACAATTGAGTATGCAAATGTATAAGCCGTGTAAAAACTAATATAAGTACAAATTCTGCCGTCGATACATGCATTATTAGTTGAGTTGTGAACTTTTTGTTTACAAATTTACAATTGAGTATGCAAATGTATTAGCATTGTAAGAACTAATTTAAATATAAATTCTGCCGTGGATACATGCATTATTAGCTAAGATGTGAACTTTTTGTTTACAAAAAACAGAAAAAAATTACAAATTTACAATTGAGTGTGCAAATGTATTAGCCTTCTAAAAACTAATATAAGTACAAATTCTGCCGTGGATACATGCATTATTAGCGGAGTTGTGAACTTTTTGTTTACAAATTTACAATTGAGTATGCAAATGTATTAGCATTGTAAGAACTAATTTAAATATAAATTCTGCCGAGGATATATGCATTATTATCTGAGTTGTGAACTTTTTGTTTACAAATTTACAATTGAGTATGCAAATGTATTAGCCATGTAAAAACTAATATAAATACAAATTCTGAAGTGGATATATGCATTATTATCTGAGTTGTGAACTTTTTGTTTACAAATTTACAATTGAGTATGCAAATGTATTAGACGTGTAAAAACTAATATAAATATAAGTTCTGAAGTGGATTCAGGCATTATTAGCTGAGTTGTGAACTTTTTGTTTACAAATTTACAATTGAGTATGCAAATGTATTAGACGTGTAAAAACTAATATAAATATAAATTCTGAAGTGGATTCAGGATTCATTTACACATTTACGATTGAGTATGCAAATGTATAAGCCGTGTAAAAACTAATAAAAGTACAAATTCTGCCGTGGATACAAGCATTATTAGCTGAGTTGTGAACTTTTTGTTTACAAATTTACAATTGAGTATGCAAATGTATTAGCATTGTAAGAACTAATTTAAATATAAATTCTGCCGTGGATATATGCATTATTAGCTGAGATGTGAACTTTTTGTTTACAAATTTACAATTGAGTATGCAAATGTATTAGCATTCTAAGAACTAATTTAAATATAAATTCTAAAGTGGATATATGCATTATTATCTGAGTTGTGAACTTTTTGTTTACAAATTTACAATTGAGTATGCAAATGTATTAGACGTGTAAAAACTAATATAAATATAAATTCTGAAGTGGATTCAGGCATTATTAGCTGAGTTGTGAACTTTTTGTTTACAAATTTACAATTGAGTATGCAAATGTATAAGCCGTGTAAAAACTAATATAAGTACAAATTCTGCCGTCGATACATGCATTATTAGTTGAGTTGTGAACTTTTTGTTTACAAATTTACAATTGAGTATGCAAATGTATTAGCATTGTAAGAACTAATTTAAATATAAATTCTGCCGTGGATACATGCATTATTAGCTAAGATGTGAACTTTTTGTTTACAAAAAACAAAAAAAAATTACAAATTTACAATTGAGTGTGCAAATGTATTAGCCTTCTAAAAACTAATATAAGTACAAATTCTGCCGTGGATACATGCATTATTAGCGGAGTTGTGAACTTTTTGTTTACAAATTTACAATTGAGTATGCAAATGTATTAGCATTGTAAGAACTAATTTAAATATAAATTCTGCCGAGGATATATGCATTATTATCTGAGTTCTGAACTTTTTGTTTACAAATTTACAATTGAGTATGCAAATGTATTAGCATTGTAAGAACTAATTTAAATATATAAATTCTAAAGTGGATATATGCATTATTATCTGAGTTGTGAACTTTTTGTTTACAAATTTACAATTGAGTATGCAAATGTATTAGACGTGTAAAAACTAATATAAATATAAATTCTGAAGTGGATTCAGGATTCATTTACACATTTACGATTGAGTATGCAAATGTATAAGCCGTGTAAAAACTAATAAAAGTACAAATTCTGCCGTGGATACAAGCATTATTAGCTGAGTTGTGAACTTTTTGTTTACAAATTTACAATTGAGTATGCAAATGTATTAGCATTGTAAGAACTAATTTAAATATAAATTCTGCCGTGGATATATGCATTATTAGCTGAGATGTGAACTTTTTGTTTACAAATTTACAATTGAGTATGCAAATGTATTAGCATTCTAAGAACTAATTTAAATATAAATTCTAAAGTGGATATATGCATTATTATCTGAGTTGTGAACTTTTTGTTTACAAATTTACAATTGAGTATGCAAATGTATTAGACGTGTAAAAACTAATATAAATATAAATTCTGAAGTGGATTCAGGCATTATTAGCTGAGTTGTGAACTTTTTGTTTACAAATTTACAATTGAGTATGCAAATGTATAAGCCGTGTAAAAACTAATATAAGTACAAATTCTGCCGTCGATACATGCATTATTAGTTGAGTTGTGAACTTTTTGTTTACAAATTTACAATTGAGTATGCAAATGTATTAGCATTGTAAGAACTAATTTAAATATAAATTCTGCCGTGGATACATGCATTATTAGCTAAGATGTGAACTTTTTGTTTACAAAAAACAAAAAAAAATTACAAATTTACAATTGAGTGTGCAAATGTATTAGCCTTCTAAAAACTAATATAAGTACAAATTCTGCCGTGGATACATGCATTATTAGCGGAGTTGTGAACTTTTTGTTTACAAATTTACAATTGAGTATGCAAATGTATTAGCATTGTAAGAACTAATTTAAATATAAATTCTGCCGAGGATATATGCATTATTATCTGAGTTCTGAACTTTTTGTTTACAAATTTACAATTGAGTATGCAAATGTATTAGCATTGTAAGAACTAATTTAAATATATAAATTCTAAAGTGGATATATGCATTATTATCTGAGTTGTGAACTTTTTGTTTACAAATTTACAATTGAGTATGCAAATGTATTAGACGTGTAAAAACTAATCTATTATATAAAAATAAGTCGAGTTTTCTTCGCGGAGCAAATAACTCCAGAACGCACGAACCGATTTCCACGGTTTTGCATTCGTTGGAAAGGTCTCGGAATTTGTGATTTTTTGCAGTAAAGACAATTCGGGAAAAATTGCAACAGAAAGCGGGAAAATCATTTTTGCATAAAGCGCCAACACTGACACATAGCATGCCATAATTCTCCACTCAGTTTATTTTATGACAAATCGAAATTGTGTTCAATTTTGAGTAAAATAAGTTATTCGTTTAATATCAGTGCAATTGGAAACCAGCATGTGTATTTAGGGTGGTAAGTTGAACTGTGTAAATTATGTGGATTAACCGCTCTGCCTATAGTCCAAAATGCCTAGAGCACGACGTGTGAACATCGTTCTCCGCAGAAGGCATGCAATCCAGCAATAAGGGTATTCACAGAACTTAAGGGAGGAAAGACGAAATGCAAGAAGAGAATATGACCGATTAAGACGACGCGTGAGCACACGAAGATCATTGGCATCATACAATCGCTTGGCATTTCAATATGATCCCTCTGCGAACTACAGAGATGATAGAAAATTAGATATTGGACCTACATATGACGACTATATGCCGATATTGCAATGCGTTAAAGTTTAAAAGAGAAACTGCTGGATTGTGCTGCGCAAGTGGAAAAGTCAAACTGGATCCATTACTTACACCACCACAGCCAATAAAAGCATTGTTCGATGGAAGTGATCCAGATTCCAGCCATTTTCTACAACACATCCTTGAATACAATAACTGCTTTCGCATGACTTCCTTTGGAGCTAATATCATTCGAGAAGGCGGCTTCATGCCGACTTGCAAGGTAAAAGTTACAATCACTTACACAAAACACAAAGAATTGCAACATAATAACAACATATACTCTACGGACTACACCATCACACGATTCTTCAACAAATGATTGTTTGCAATTACAGATACAAGGACAAATATATCATTTGCATGGTTCAATGGTGCCAACAACAGAGGAACCGCATCAATTTCTGCAAATATATTTCATTTCGTCGATGGTGGATCAGCTGAATGTGCGGTGCAACATTCAGGGAACACCACGCATGAACCGATTTCCACGGTTTTGCATTCGTTGGAAAGGTCTTGGAATTCGTTATATAAGCTGTGACGTTTAACGCACAATAAATAAACAAATAGAACTAAGAATATAGAAATAAGAATAAGAACAAACATGAAGTCACAAAATACAAAGAACAAGAATATAGAAATAAGAATAAGAACAAACATGAAGTCACCAAATACCAATAAGAATAAGAACAAACATGAAGTCACAAGACATGTAGTAAATAATAAGAAACCAGATTAAAACATGAAGTACAACAATAAAATGAAATCAAACAACACGGAGAACACCATTTGAATTAAATGCGCGCGCGCGCCATGATCGCGCCCAAATGGTCACACTGGCCCAAGAAGGGCCTGGCCACACTATTATGGCAAAATATCTTCGGGTGCGGCGGTCACACTCGACCCTGCCAGAGCCCTATATAAGGCGAGCCTCAGCCCTTGGAAGGCATTCAGTTTTCGGCCAGCGATCGGCCAAGTCCTCTAACAGGAGCAAGGGTAAGCCAACAGGAAGGAGCCGCCCAAGGAGCAAGGACCAGTAAGGTATATTGGTAACAGTGGTAACTAATAGTCGGACCCCGACCATATCTTACGTCTATAACTTGTGTAAGACCTTAGGGCCTCTCTGTACGTCTCGATATTGGAAGACCTAAGGGCCTCCCTATAAGTCTCGATATATCTCGGTAGACCTTAGGGCCTCCGTGCACGTATCAACCTTAGAAGACCTAAGGGCCTCTAACAACGTCTCAATTTTAGGAGACCTAAGGGCCTCTAACAACGTCTCGATCTTAGAAGACCTAAGGGCCTCTAACAACTTCTCGATCTTAGAAGACCTAAGGGCCTCTAACAACTTCTCGATCTTAGAAGACCTAAGGGCCTCTAACAAACTTCTCGATCTTAGAAGACCTAAGGGCCTCTAACAACTACTCGATCTTAGAAGACCTAAGGGCCTCTAACAACTTCTCGATCTTAGAAGACCTAAGGGCCTCTAACAACTTCTCGATCTTAGAAGACCTAAGGGCCTCTAACAAACTTCTCGATCTTAGAAGACCTAAGGGCCTCTAACAACTACTCGATCTTAGAAGACCTAAGGGCCTCTAACAACTTCTCGATCTTAGAAGACCTAAGGGC
>NW_027222595.1:0-189889 GCF_030179895.1 Drosophila kikkawai
TTTACAATTGAGCATGCAAATGTATTAGCCGTGTAAAAACTAATATAAATACAAATTCTGAAGTGGATACATGCATTATTAGCTGAGTTGTGAACTTTTTGTTTACAAATTTACAATTGAGTATGCAAATGTATTAGCCATTTAAAAACTAATATAATTACAAATTCTGAAGTGGATACATGAATTATTAGCTGAGTTGTGAACTTTTTGTTTACAATTTTACAATTGAGTATGCAAATGTATTAGCCATGTAAAAACTAATATAATTACAAATTCTGAAGTGGATACATTCATTATTAGCTGAGTTGTGAACTTTTTGTTTACAATTTTACAATTGAGCATGCAAATGTATTAGCCGTGTAAAAACTAATATAAATACAAATTCTGAAGTGGACTTTTGTGAACTTTTTGTTTACAAATTTATAATTGAGCATGCAAATGTATTAGCCGTGTAAAAACTAATATAAATACAAATTCTGAAGTGGATACATGCATTATTAGCTGAGTTGTGAACTTTTTGTTTACAAATTTACAATTGAGTATGCAAATGTATTAGCCATGTAAAAACTAATATAATTACAAATTCTGAAGTGGATATATGCACTATTATCAGAGTTGTGAACTTTTTGTTTACAGTTTTACAATTGAGCATGCAAATGTATTAGCCGTGTAAAAACTAATATAAATACAAATTCTGAAGTGGATACATGCATTATTAGCTGAGTTGTGAACTTTTTGTTTACAAATTTACAATTGAGTATGCAAATGTATTAGCCAAGTAAAAACTAATATAATTACAAATTCTGAAGTGGATATATGCACTATTATCTGAGTTGTGAACTTTTTGTTTACAATTTTACAATTGAGCATGCAAATGTATTAGCCGTGTAAAAACTAATATAAATACAAATTCTGAAGTGGATACATGAATTATTAGCTGAGTTGTGAACTTTTTGTTTACAAATTTACAATTGAGTATGCAAATGTATTAGCCATGTAAAAACTAATATAATTACAAATTATGAAGTGGATATATGCACTATTATCTGAGTTGTGAACTTTTTGTTTACAATTTTACAATTGAGCACGCAAATGTATTAGCCGTGTAAAAACTAATATAAATACAAATTCTGAAGTGGATACATGAATTATTAGCTGAGTTGTGAACTTTTTGTTTACAATTTTACAATTGAGTATGCAAATGTATTAGCCATGTAAAAACAAATTCTGAAGTGGATACATGAATTATTAGCTGAGTTGTGAACTTTTTGTTTACAATTTTACAATTGAGTATGCAAATGTATTAGCCATGTAAAAACTAATATAATTACAAATTCTGAAGTGGATACATTCATTATTAGCTGAGTTGTGAACTTTTTGTTTACAATTTTACAATTGAGCATGCAAATGTATTGGCCGTGTAAAAACTAATATAAATACAAATTCTGAAGTGGACTTTTGTGAACTTTTTGTTTACAAATTTACAATTGAGCATGCAAATGTATTAGCCGTGTAAAAACTAATATAAATACAAATTCTGAAGTGGATACATGCATTATTAGCTGAGTTGTGAACTTTTTGTTTACAAATTTACAATTGAGTATGCAAATGTATTAGCCATGTAAAAACTAATATAATTACAAATTCTGAAGTGGATATATGCACTATTATCAGAGTTGTGAACTTTTTGTTTACAGTTTTACAATTGAGCATGCAAATGTATTAGCCGTGTAAAAACTAATATAAATACAAATTCTGAAGTGGATACATGCATTATTAGCTGAGTTGTGAACTTTTTGTTTACAAATTTACAATTGAGTATGCAAATGTATTAGCCATGTAAAAACTAATATAATTACAAATTCTGAAGTGGATATATGCACTATTATCTGAGTTGTGAACTTTTTGTTTACAATTTTACAATTGAGCATGCAAATGTATTAGCCGTGTAAAAACTAATATAAATACAAATTCTGAAGTGGATACATGAATTATTAGCTGAGTTGTGAACTTTTTGTTTACAAATTTACAATTGAGTATGCAAATGTATTAGCCATGTAAAAACTAATATAATTACAAATTATGAAGTGGATATATGCACTATTATCTGAGTTGTGAACTTTTTGTTTACAATTTTACAATTGAGCACGCAAATGTATTAGCCGTGTAAAAACTAATATAAATACAAATTCTGAAGTGGATACATGAATTATTAGCTGAGTTGTGAACTTTTTGTTTACAAATTTACAATTGAGTATGCAAATGTATTAGCCATGTAAAAACTAATATAATTACAAATTCTGAAGTGGATACATGCATTATTAGCTGAGTTGTGAACTTTTTGTTTACAAATTTACAATTGAGTATGCAAATGTATTAGCCATGTAAAAACTAATATAATTACAAATTCTGAAGTGGATATATGCACTATTATCTGAGTTGTGAACTTTTTGTTTACAATTTTACAATTGAGCATGCAAATGCATTAGCCATGTAAAAACTAATATAAATACAAATTCTGAAGTGGATACATGAATTATTAGCTGAGTTGTGAACTTTTTGTTTACAAATTTAAATTTGAGTATGCAAATGTATTAGCCATGTAAAAACTAATATAATTACAAATTCTGAAGTGGATATATGCACTATTATCAGAGTTGTGAACTTTTTGTTTAAAGTTTTACAATTGAGCATGCAAATGTATTAGCCGTGTAAAAACTAATATAAATACAAATTTTGAAGTGAATGCATTATTAGCTGAGTTGTGAAATTTTTGTTTACAAATTTACAATTGAGTATGCAAATGTATTAGCCTTGTAAAAACTAATATAATTACAAATTCTGAAGTGGATTCAGGCATTATTAGCTGAGTTGTGAAATTTTTGTTTACAAATTTATACCTGAGTATGCAAATGTATTAGCCATGTAAAAACTAATATAATTACAAATTCTGAAGTGGATACATGCATTATTAGCTGAGTTGTGAACTTTTTGTTTACAAATTTACAATTGAGTATGCAAATGTATTAGCCATGTAAAAACTAATATAATTACAAATTCTGAAGTGGATATATGCACTATTATCTGAGTTGTGAACTTTTTGTTTACAATTTTACAATTGAGCATGCAAATGTATTAGCCGTGTAAAAACTAATATAAATACAAATTTTGAAGTGAAAGCATTATTAGCTGAGTTGTGACCCTTTTGTTTACAAATTTACAATTGAGTATGCAAATGAAGTAGCCCTGTAAAAACTAATATAAATACAAATTCTGAAGTGGATACAGGCATTATTAGCTGAGCTGTGAAATTTTTGTTTACAAATTTACAATTGAGTATGCAAATGTATTAGCCTTGTAAAAACTAATATAATTACAAATTCTGAAGTGGATTCAGGCATTATTAGCTGAGTTGTGAAATTTTTGTTTACAAATTTATACCTGAGTATGCAAATGTATTAGCCATGTAAAAACTAATATAATTACAAATTCTGAAGTGGATACATGCATTATTAGCTGAGTTGTGAACTTTTTGTTTACAAATTTACAATTGAGTATGCAAATGTATTAGCCATGTAAAAACTAATATAATTACAAATTCTGAAGTGGATATATGCACTATTATCTGAGTTGTGAACTTTTTGTTTACAATTTTACAATTGAGCATGCAAATGTATTAGCCGTGTAAAAACTAATATAAATACAAATTCTGAAGTGGATACATGAATTATTAGCTGAGTTGTGAACTTTTTGTTTACAAATTTACAATTGAGTATGCAAATGTATTAGCCATGTAAAAACTAATATAATTACAAATTCTGAAGTGGATATATGCACTATTATCTGAGTTGTGAACTTTTTGTTTACAATTTTACAATTGAGCACGCAAATGTATTAGCCGTGTAAAAACTAATATAAATACAAATTCTGAAGTGGATACATGAATTATTAGCTGAGTTGTGAATTTTTTGTTTACAAATTTACAATGGATTATGCAAATGTATTAGCCATGTAAAAACTAATATAATTACAAATTCTGAAGTGGATATATGCACTATTATCTGAGTTGTGAACTTTTTGTTTACAAATTTACAATTGAGTATGCAAATGTATTAGCCATGTAAAAACTAATATAATTACAAATTCTGAAGTGGATATATGCACTATTATCTGAGTTGTGAACTTTTTGTTTACAATTTTACAATTGAGCATGCAAATGTATTAGCCGTGTAAAAACTAATATAAATACAAATTCTGAAGTGGATACATGAATTATTAGCTGAGTTGTGAACTTTTTGTTTACAAATTTACAATTGAGTATGCAAATGTATTAGCCATGTAAAAACTAATATAATTACAAAATCTGAAGTGGATATATGCACTATTATCTGAGTTGTGAACTTTTTGTTTACAATTTTAGAATTGAGCATGCAAATGTATTAGCCGTGTAAAAACTAATATAAATACAAATTTTGAAGTAAATGCATTATTAGCTGAGTTGTGACCTTTTTGTTTACAAATTTACAATTGAGTATGCAAATGAATTAGCCCTGTAAAAACTAATATAAATACAAATTCTGAAGTGGATACAGGCATTATTAGCTGAGCTGTGAAATTTTTTTTTACAAATTTACAATTGAGTATGCAAATGTATTAGCCTTGTAAAAACTAAAATAAATACAAATTCTGAAGTGGATACATGAATTATTAGCTGAGTTGTGAACTTTTTGTTTACAAATTTACAATTGAGTATGCAAATGTATTAGCCATGTAAAAACTAATATAATTACAAATTCTGAAGTGGATTCAGGCATTATTAGCTTAGTTGTGAAATTTTTGTTTACAAATTTATACCTGAGTATGCAAATGTATTAACCTTGTAAAAACTAATATAAATACAAATTCTGAAGTGGATACATGCATTATTAGCTGATTTGTGAACTTTTTGATTACAAATTTACAATTGAGTATGCAAATGTATTAGCCATGTAAAAACTAATATAATTACAAATTCTGAAGTGGATATATGCACTATTATCAGAGTTGTGAACTTTTTGTTTACAGTTTTACAATTGAGCATGCAAATGTATTAGCCGTGTAAAAACTAATATAAATACAAATTCTGAAGTGGATACAGGCATTATTAGCTGAGCTGTGAAATTTTTTTTTACAAATTTACAATTGAGTATGCAAATGTATTAGCCTTGTAAAAACTAAAATAAATACAAATTCTGAAGTGGATACATGAATTATTAGCTGAGTTGTGAACTTTTTGTTTACAAATTTACAATTGAGTATGCAAATGTATTAGCCCTGTAAAAACTAATATAATTACAAATTCTGAAGTGGATTCAGGCATTATTAGCTGAGTTGTGAAATTTTTGTTTACAAATTTATACCTGAGTATGCAAATGTATTAGCCATGTAAAAACTAATATAATTACAAATTCTGAAGTGGATACATGCATTATTAGCTGAGTTGTGAACTTTTTGTTTACAAATTTACAATTGAGTATGCAAATGTATTAGCCATGTAAAAACTAATATAATTACAAATTCTGAAGTGGATATATGCACTATTATCTGAGTTGTGAACTTTTTGTTTACAATTTTACAATTGAGCATGCAAATGTATTAGCCGTGTAAAAACTAATATAAATACAAATTTTGAAGTGAAAGCATTATTAGCTGAGTTGTGACCCTTTTGTTTACAAATTTACAATTGAGTATGCAAATGAAGTAGCCCTGTAAAAACTAATATAAATACAAATTCTGAAGTGGATACAGGCATTATTAGCTGAGCTGTGAAATTTTTGTTTACAAATTTACAATTGAGTATGCAAATGTATTAGCCTTGTAAAAACTAATATAATTACAAATTCTGAAGTGGATTCAGGCATTATTAGCTGAGTTGTGAAATTTTTGTTTACAAATTTATACCTGAGTATGCAAATGTATTAGCCATGTAAAAACTAATATAATTACAAATTCTGAAGTGGATACATGCATTATTAGCTGAGTTGTGAACTTTTTGTTTACAAATTTACAATTGAGTATGCAAATGTATTAGCCATGTAAAAACTAATATAATTACAAATTCTGAAGTGGATATATGCACTATTATCTGAGTTGTGAACTTTTTGTTTACAATTTTACAATTGAGCATGCAAATGTATTAGCCGTGTAAAAACTAATATAAATACAAATTCTGAAGTGGATACATGAATTATTAGCTGAGTTGTGAACTTTTTGTTTACAAATTTACAATTGAGTATGCAAATGTATTAGCCATGTAAAAACTAATATAATTACAAATTCTGAAGTGGATATATGCACTATTATCTGAGTTGTGAACTTTTTGTTTACAATTTTACAATTGAGCACGCAAATGTATTAGCCGTGTAAAAACTAATATAAATACAAATTCTGAAGTGGATACATGAATTATTAGCTGAGTTGTGAACTTTTTGTTTACAAATTTACAATGGAGTATGCAAATGTATTAGCCATGTAAAAACTAATATAATTACAAATTCTGAAGTGGATATATGCACTATTATCTGAGTTGTGAACTTTTTGTTTACAAATTTACAATTGAGTATGCAAATGTATTAGCCATGTAAAAACTAATATAATTACAAATTCTGAAGTGGATATATGCACTATTATCTGAGTTGTGAACTTTTTGTTTACAATTTTACAATTGAGCATGCAAATGTATTAGCCGTGTAAAAACTAATATAAATACAAATTCTGAAGTGGATACATGAATTATTAGCTGAGTTGTGAACTTTTTGTTTACAAATTTACAATTGAGTATGCAAATGTATTAGCCATGTAAAAACTAATATAATTACAAAATCTGAAGTGGATATATGCACTATTATCTGAGTTGTGAACTTTTTGTTTACAATTTTAGAATTGAGCATGCAAATGTATTAGCCGTGTAAAAACTAATATAAATACAAATTTTGAAGTAAATGCATTATTAGCTGAGTTGTGACCTTTTTGTTTACAAATTTACAATTGAGTATGCAAATGAATTAGCCCTGTAAAAACTAATATAAATACAAATTCTGAAGTGGATACAGGCATTATTAGCTGAGCTGTGAAATTTTTTTTTACAAATTTACAATTGAGTATGCAAATGTATTAGCCTTGTAAAAACTAAAATAAATACAAATTTTGAAGTGGATACATGAATTATTAGCTGAGTTGTGAACTTTTTGTTTACAAATTTACAATTGAGTATGCAAATGTATTAGCCATGTAAAAACTAATATAATTACAAATTCTGAAGTGGATTCAGGCATTATTAGCTTAGTTGTGAAATTTTTGTTTACAAATTTATACCTGAGTATGCAAATGTATTAACCTTGTAAAAACTAATATAAATACAAATTCTGAAGTGGATACATGCATTATTAGCTGATTTGTGAACTTTTTGTTTACAAATTTACAATTGAGTATGCAAATGTATTAGCCATGTAAAAACTAATATAATTACAAATTCTGAAGTGGATATATGCACTATTATCAGAGTTGTGAACTTTTTGTTTACAGTTTTACAATTGAGCATGCAAATGTATTAGCCGTGTAAAAACTAATATAAATACAAATTCTGAAGTGGATACAGGCATTATTAGCTGAGCTGTGAAATTTTTTTTTACAAATTTACAATTGAGTATGCAAATGTATTAGCCTTGTAAAAACTAAAATAAATACAAATTCTGAAGTGGATACATGAATTATTAGCTGAGTTGTGAACTTTTTGTTTACAAATTTACAATTGAGTATGCAAATGTATTAGCCCTGTAAAAACTAATATAATTACAAATTCTGAAGTGGATTCAGGCATTATTAGCTGAGTTGTGAAATTTTTGTTTACAAATTTATACCTGAGTATGCAAATGTATTAGCCATGTAAAAACTAATATAATTACAAATTCTGAAGTGGATACATGCATTATTAGCTGAGTTGTGAACTTTTTGTTTACAAATTTACAATTGAGTATGCAAATGTATTAGCCATGTAAAAACTAATATAATTACAAATTCTGAAGTGGATATATGCACTATTATCTGAGTTGTGAACTTTTTGTTTACAATTTTACAATTGAGCATGCAAATGTATTAGCCGTGTAAAAACTAATATAAATACAAATTTTGAAGTGAAAGCATTATTAGCTGAGTTGTGACCCTTTTGTTTACAAATTTACAATTGAGTATGCAAATGAAGTAGCCCTGTAAAAACTAATATAAATACAAATTCTGAAGTGGATACAGGCATTATTAGCTGAGCTGTGAAATTTTTGTTTACAAATTTACAATTGAGTATGCAAATGTATTAGCCTTGTAAAAACTAATATAATTACAAATTCTGAAGTGGATTCAGGCATTATTAGCTGAGTTGTGAAATTTTTGTTTACAAATTTATACCTGAGTATGCAAATGTATTAGCCATGTAAAAACTAATATAATTACAAATTCTGAAGTGGATACATGCATTATTAGCTGAGTTGTGAACTTTTTGTTTACAAATTTACAATTGAGTATGCAAATGTATTAGCCATGTAAAAACTAATATAATTACAAATTATGAAGTGGATATATGCACTATTATCTGAGTTGTGAACTTTTTGTTTACAATTTTACAATTGAGCATGCAAATGTATTAGCCGTGTAAAAACTAATATAAATACAAATTCTGAAGTGGATACATGAATTATTAGCTGAGTTGTGAACTTTTTGTTTACAAATTTACAATTGAGTATGCAAATGTATTAGCCATGTAAAAACTAATATAATTACAAATTCTGAAGTGGATATATGCACTATTATCTGAGTTGTGAACTTTTTGTTTACAATTTTACAATTGAGCACGCAAATGTATTAGCCGTGTAAAAACTAATATAAATACAAATTCTGAAGTGGATACATGAATTATTAGCTGAGTTGTGAACTTTTTGTTTACAAATTTACAATGGAGTATGCAAATGTATTAGCCATGTAAAAACTAATATAATTACAAATTCTGAAGTGGATATATGCACTATTATCTGAGTTGTGAACTTTTTGTTTACAAATTTACAATTGAGTATGCAAATGTATTAGCCATGTAAAAACTAATATAATTACAAATTCTGAAGTGGATATATGCACTATTATCTTAGTTGTGAACTTTTTGTTTACAATTTTACAATTGAGCATGCAAATGTATTAGCCGTGTAAAAACTAATATAAATACAAATTCTGAAGTGGATACATGAATTATTAGCTGAGTTGTGAACTTTTTGTTTACAAATTTACAATTGAGTATGCAAATGTATTAGCCATGTAAAAACTAATATAATTACAAAATCTGAAGTGGATATATGCACTATTATCTGAGTTGTGAACTTTTTGTTTACAATTTTAGAATTGAGCATGCAAATGTATTAGCCGTGTAAAAACTAATATAAATACAAATTTTGAAGTAAATGCATTATTAGCTGAGTTGTGACCTTTTTGTTTACAAATTTACAATTGAGTATGCAAATGAATTAGCCCTGTAAAAACTAATATAAATACAAATTCTGAAGTGGATACAGGCATTATTAGCTGAGCTGTGAAATTTTTTTTTACAAATTTACAATTGAGTATGCAAATGTATTAGCCTTGTAAAAACTAAAATAAATACAAATTCTGAAGTGGATACATGAATTATTAGCTGAGTTGTGAACTTTTTGTTTACAAATTTACAATTGAGTATGCAAATGTATTAGCCATGTAAAAACTAATATAATTACAAATTCTGAAGTGGATATATGCACTATTATCAGAGTTGTGAAATTTTTGTTTACAGTTTTACAATTGAGCATGCAAATGTATTAGCCGTGTAAAAACTAATATAAATACAAATTCTGAAGTGGATACATGAATTATTAGCTGAGTTGTGAACTTTTTGTTTACAGTTTTACAATTGAGCATGCAAATGTATTAGCCGTGTAAAAACTAATATAAATACAAATTCTGAAGTGGATACATGAATTATTAGCTGAGTTGTGAACTTTTTGTTTACAAATTTACAATTGAGTATGCAAATGTATTAGCCATGTAAAAACTAATATAATTACAAAATCTGAAGTGGATATATGCACTATTATCTGAGTTGTGAACTTTTTGTTTACAATTTTAGAATTGAGCATGCAAATGTATTAGCCGTGTAAAAACTAATATAAATACAAATTTTGAAGTAAATGCATTATTAGCTGAGTTGTGACCTTTTTGTTTACAAATTTACAATTGAGTATGCAAATGAATTAGCCCTGTAAAAACTAATATAATTACAAATTCTGAAGTGGATTCAGGCATTATTAGCTGATTTGTGAACTTTTTGTTTACAAATTTACAATTGAGTATGCAAATGTATTAGCCATGTAAAAACTAATATAATTACAAATTCTGAAGTGGATATATGCACTATTATCAGAGTTGTGAAATTTTTGTTTACAGTTTTACAATTGAGCATGCAAATGTATTAGCCGTGTAAAAACTAATATAATTACAAATTCTGAAGTGGATATATGCACTATTATCAGAGTTGTGAAATTTTTGTTTACAGTTTTACAATTGAGCATGCAAATGTATTAGCCGTGTAAAAACTAATATAAATACAAATTCTGAAGTGGATACATGAATTATTAGCTGAGTTGTGAACTTTTTGTTTACAAATTTACAATTGAGCATGCAAATGTATTAGCCGTGTAAAAACTAATATAAATACAAATTCTGAAGTGGATACATGAATTATTAGCTGAGTTGTGAACTTTTTGTTTACAATTTTACAATTGAGCATGCAAATGTATTAGCCGTGTAAAAACTAATATAAATACAAATTCTGAAGTGGATACATGAATTATTAGCTGAGTTGTGAACTTTTTATTTACAAATTTACAATTGAGTATGCAAATGTATTAGCCATGTAAAAACTAATATAAATACAAATTCTGAAGTGGATACATGAATTATTAGCTGAGTTGTGAACTTTTTATTTACAAATTTACAATTGAGTATGCAAATGTATTATCCATGTAAAAACTAATATAATTACAAATTCTGAAGTGGATATATGCATTATTAGCTGATTTGTGAACTTTTTGTTTACAAATTTACAATTGAGTATGCAAATGTATTAGCCATGTAAAAACTAATATAATTACAAATTCTGAAGTGGATATATGCACTATTATCAGAGTTGTGAAATTTTTGTTTACAGTTTTACAATTGAGCATGCAAATGTATTAGCCGTGTAAAAACTAATATAAATACAAATTCTGAAGTGGATACATGAATTATTAGCTGAGTTGTGAACTTTTTGTTTACAAATTTACAATTGAGCATGCAAATGTATTAGCCGTGTAAAAACTAATATAAATACAAATTCTGAAGTGGATACATGAATTATTAGCTGAGTTGTGAACTTTTTGTTTACAATTTTACAATTGAGCATGCAAATGTATTAGCCGTGTAAAAACTAATATAATTACAAATTATGAAGTGGATATATGCACTATTATCTGAGTTGTGAACTTTTTGTTTACAATTTTACAATTGAGCATGCAAATGTATTAGCCGTGTAAAAACTAATATAAATACAAATTCTGAAGTGGATACATGAATTATTAGCTGAGTTGTGAACTTTTTGTTTACAATTTTACAATTGAGCATGCAAATGTATTAGCCGTGTAAAAACTAATATAATTACAAATTCTGAAGTGGATATATGCACTATTATCAGAGTTGTGAAATTTTTGTTTACAGTTTTACAATTGAGTATGCAAATGTATTAGCCATGTAAAAACTAATATAATTACAAATTCTGAAGTGGATACATGCATTATTAGCTGAGTTGTAAACTTTTTGTTTACAAATTTACAATTGAGTATGCAAATGTATTAGCCATGTAAAAACTAATATAATTACAAATTATGAAGTGGATATATGCACTATTATCTGAGTTGTGAACTTTTTGTTTACAATTTTACAATTGAGCATGCAAATGTATTAGCCGTGTAAAAACTAATATAAATACAAATTCTGAAGTGGATACATGAATTATTAGCTGAGTTGTGAACTTTTTGTTTACAAATTTACAATTGAGTATGCAAATGTATTAGCCATGTAAAAACTAATATAATTACAAATTCTGAAGTGGATATATGCACTATTATCTGAGTTGTGAACTTTTTGTTTACAATTTTACAATTGAGCACGCAAATGTATTAGCCGTGTAAAAACTAATATAAATACAAATTCTGAAGTGGATACATGAATTATTAGCTGAGTTGTGAACTTTTTGTTTACAAATTTACAATGGAGTATGCAAATGTATTAGCCATGTAAAAACTAATATAATTACAAATTCTGAAGTGGATATATGCACTATTATCTGAGTTGTGAACTTTTTGTTTACAAATTTACAATTGAGTATGCAAATGTATTAGCCATGTAAAAACTAATATAATTACAAATTCTGAAGTGGATATATGCACTATTATCTTAGTTGTGAACTTTTTGTTTACAATTTTACAATTGAGCATGCAAATGTATTAGCCGTGTAAAAACTAATATAAATACAAATTCTGAAGTGGATACATGAATTATTAGCTGAGTTGTGAACTTTTTGTTTACAAATTTACAATTGAGTATGCAAATGTATTAGCCATGTAAAAACTAATATAATTACAAAATCTGAAGTGGATATATGCACTATTATCTGAGTTGTGAACTTTTTGTTTACAATTTTAGAATTGAGCATGCAAATGTATTAGCCGTGTAAAAACTAATATAAATACAAATTTTGAAGTAAATGCATTATTAGCTGAGTTGTGACCTTTTTGTTTACAAATTTATACCTGAGTATGCAAATGTATTAACCTTGTAAAAACTAATATAAATACAAATTCTGAAGTGGATACATGCATTATTAGCTGATTTGTGAACTTTTTGTTTACAAATTTACAATTGAGTATGCAAATGTATTAGCCATGTAAAAACTAATATAATTACAAATTCTGAAGTGGATATATGCACTATTATCAGAGTTGTGAAATTTTTGTTTACAGTTTTACAATTGAGCATGCAAATGTATTAGCCGTGTAAAAACTAATATAAATACAAATTCTGAAGTGGATACATGAATTATTAGCTGAGTTGTGAACTTTTTGTTTACAAATTTACAATTGAGCATGCAAATGTATTAGCCGTGTAAAAACTAATATAAATACAAATTCTGAAGTGGATACATGAATTATTAGCTGAGTTGTGAACTTTTTGTTTACAATTTTACAATTGAGCATGCAAATGTATTAGCCGTGTAAAAACTAATATAAATACAAATTCTGAAGTGGATACATGAATTATTAGCTGAGTTGTGAACTTTTTATTTACAAATTTACAATTGAGTATGCAAATGTATTAGCCATGTAAAAACTAATATAATTACAAATTCTGAAGTGGATATATGCACTATTATCTGAGTTGTGAACTTTTTGTTTACAATTTTACAATTGAGCATGCAAATGTATTAGCCGTGTAAAAACTAATATAAATACAAATTCTGAAGTGAATGCATTATTAGCTGAGTTGTGAACTTTTTGTTTACAAATTTACAATTGAGTATGCAAATGTATTAGCCTTGTAAAAACGAATATAAATACAAATTCAGAAGTGGATACATGCATTATTAGCTGAGCTGTGAACTTTTTGTCTACAGATTTACAATTGAGTATGAAAATGCATTTGCCATGTAAAAACTAATATAAGTACAATTTATGCCGTGGCTACATGCATTATTAGCTGAGTTGTGAACTTTTTGTTTACAAATTTACAATTGAGTATGCAAATGTATAAGCCGTGTAAAAACTAATATAGATACAAATTCTGCCGTGGATACATGCATTATTAGCTGAGTTGTGAACTTTTTGTTTTCAAATTTACAATTGAGTATGCAAATTTATTAGCCATGTAAAAACTAATATAAATACAAATTCTGAAGTGGATATATGCATTATTATCTGAGTTGTGAACTTTTTGTCTACAGATTTACAATTGAGTATGAAAATGCATTAGCCATGTAAAAACTAATATAAGTACAATTTATGCCGTGGCTACATGCATTATTAGCTGAGTTGTGAACTTTTTGTTTACAAATTTACAATTGAGTATGCAAATGTATTAGCCGTGTAAAAACTAATATAAATACAAATTCTGCCGTGGATACATGCATTATTAGCTGAGTTGTTAACTTTTTGCTTACAAATTTACAATTGAGTATGCAAATGTATTAGCCTTGTAAAAACTAATATAAATACAAATTCTGAAGTGGATTCAGGCATTATTAGCTGAGTTGTAAAATTTTTGTTTACAAATTTATACCTGAGTATGCAAATGTATTAGCCTTGTAAAAACTAATATAAATACAATTTATGCCGTGGCTACATGCATTATTAGCTGAGTTGTGAACTTTTTGTTTACAAATTTACAATTGAGTATGCAAATGTATAAGCCGTGTAAAAACTAATATAAGTACAAATTCCGCCGTGGCTACATGCATTATTAGCTGAGTTGTGAACTTTTTGTTTTCAAATTTACAATTGAGTATGCAAATTTATTAGCCATGTAAAAACTAATATAAATACAAATTCTGAAGTGGATATATGCATTATTATCTGAGTTGTGAACTTTTTGTCTACAGATTTACAATTGAGTATGAAAATGCATTAGCCATGTAAAAACTAATATAAGTACAATTTATGCCGTGGCTACATGCATTATTAGCTGAGTTGTGAACTTTTTGTTTACAAATTTACAATTGAGTATGCAAATGTATTAGCCGTGTAAAAACTAATATAAATACAAATTCTGCCGTGGATACATGCATTATTAGCTGAGTTGTTAACTTTTTGCTTACAAATTTACAATTGAGTATGCAAATGTATTAGCCTTGTAAAAACTAATATAAATACAAATTCTGAAGTGGATTCAGGCATTATTAGCTGAGTTGTGAAATTTTTGTTTACAAATTTATACCTGAGTATGCAAATGTATTAGCCTTGTAAAAACTAATATAAATACAATTTATGCCGTGGCTACATGCATTATTAGCTGAGTTGTGAACTTTTTGTTTACAAATTTACAATTGAGTATGCAAATGTATAAGCCATGTAAAAACTAATATAAGTACAAATTCTGCCGTGGCTACATGCATTCTTAGCTGAGTTGTTAACTTTTTGCTTAGAAATTTACAATTGAGTATGCAAATGTATTAGCCTTGTAAAAACTAATATAAATACAAATTCTGAAGTGGATACATGAATTATTAGCTGAGTTGTGAACTTTTTGTTTACAAATTTACAATTGAGTATGCAAATGTATTAGCCATGTAAAAACTAATATAATTACAAATTGTGAAGTGGATTCAGGCATTATTAGCTTAGTTGTGAAATTTTTGTTTACAAATTTATACCTGAGTATGCAAATGTATTAACCTTGTAAAAACTAATATAATTACAAATTCTGAAGTGGATATATGCACTATTATCAGAGTTGTGAACTTTTTGTTTACAGTTTTACAATTGAGCATGCAAATGTATTAGCCGTGTAAAAACTAATATAAATACAAATTCTGAAGTGGATACATGCATTATTAGCTGAGTTGTGAACTTTTTGTTTACAAATTTACAATTGAGTATGCAAATGTATTAGCCATGTAAAAACTAATATAATTACAAATTCTGAAGTGGATATATGCACTATTATCAGAGTTGTGAACTTTTTGTTTACAGTTTTACAATTGAGCATGCAAATGTATTAGCCGTGTAAAAACTAATATAAATACAAATTCTGAAGTGGATACATGAATTATTAGCTGAGTTGTGAACTTTTTGTTTACAAATTTACAATTGAGCATGCAAATGTATTAGCCGTGTAAAAACTAATATAAATACAAATTCTGAAGTGGATTCAGGCATTATTAGCTGAGTTGTGAACTTTTTGTTTACAATTTTACAATTGAGCATGCAAATGTATTAGCCGTGTAAAAACTAATATAAATACAAATTCTGAAGTGGATACATGAATTATTAGCTGAGTTGTGAACTTTTTATTTACAAATTTACAATTGAGTATGCAAATGTATTAGCCATGTAAAAACTAATATAATTACAAATTCTGAAGTGGATATATGCACTATTATCTGAGTTGTGAACTTTTTGTTTACAATTTTACAATTGAGCATGCAAATGTATTAGCCGTGTAAAAACTAATATAAATACAAATTCTGAAGTGGATACATGAATTATTAGCTGAGTTGTGAACTTTTTGTTTACAAATTTACAATTGAGTATGCAAATGTATTAGCCTTGTAAAAACGAATATAAATACAAATTCAGAAGTGGATACATGCATTATTAGCTGAGCTGTGAACTTTTTGTCTACAGATTTACAATTGAGTATGAAAATGCATTTGCCATGTAAAAACTAATATAAGTACAATTTATGCCGTGGCTACATGCATTATTAGCTGAGTTGTGAACTTTTTGTTTACAAATTTACAATTGAGTATGCAAATGTATAAGCCGTGTAAAAACTAATATAGATACAAATTCTGCCGTGGATACATGCATTATTAGCTGAGTTGTTAACTTTTTGCTTACAAATTTACAATTGAGTATGCAAATGTATTAGCCTTGTAAAAACTAATATAAATACAAATTCTGAAGTGGATTCAGGCATTATTAGCTGAGTTGTGAAATTTTTGTTTACAAATTTATACCTGAGTATGCAAATGTATTAGCCTTGTAAAAACTAATATAAATACAATTTATGCCGTGGCTACATGCATTATTAGCTGAGTTGTGAACTTTTTGTTTACAAATTTACAATTGAGTATGCAAATGTATAAGCCGTGTAAAAACTAATATAAGTACAAATTCTGCCGTGGCTACATGCATTATTAGCTGAGTTGTGAACTTTTTGTTTTCAAATTTACAATTGAGTATGCAAATCTATTAGCCATGTAAAAACTAATATAAATACAAATTCTGAAGTGGATATATGCATTATTATCTGAGTTGTGAACTTTTTGTCTACAGATTTACAATTGAGTATGAAAATGCATTAGCCATGTAAAAACTAATATAAGTACAATTTATGCCGTGGCTACATGCATTATTAGCTGAGTTGTGAACTTTTTGTTTACAAATTTACTATTGAGTATGCAAATGTATTAGCCGTGTAAAAACTAATATAAATACAAATTCTGCCGTGGATACATGCATTATTAGCTGAGTTGTTAACTTTTTGCTTACAAATTTACAATTGAGTATGCAAATGTATTAGCCTTGTAAAAACTAATATAAATACAAATTCTGAAGTGGATTCAGGCATTATTAGCTGAGTTGTGAAATTTTTGTTTACAAATTTATACCTGAGTATGCAAATGTATTAGCCTTGTAAAAACTAATATAAATACAATTTATGCCGTGGCTACATGTATTATTAGCTGAGTTGTGAACTTTTTGTTTACAAATTTACAATTGAGTATGCAAATGTATAAGCCGTGTAAAAACTAATATAAGTACAAATTCTGCCGTGGCAACATGCATTATTAGCTGAGTTGTGAACTTTTTGTTTTCAAATTTACAATTGAGTATGCAAATTTATTAGCCATGTAAAAACTAATATAAATACAAATTCTGAAGTGGATTCAGGCATTATTAGCTGAGTTGTGAAATTTTTGTTTACAAATTTATACCTGAGTATGCAAATGTATTAGCCTTGTAAAAACTAATATAAATACAATTTATGCCGTGGCTACATGCATTATTAGCTGAGTTGTGAACTTTTTGTTTACAAATTTACAATTGAGTATGCAAATGTATAAGCCGTGTAAAAACTAATATAAGTACAAATTCTGCCGTGGCTACATGCATTATTAGCTGAGTTGTGAACTTTTTGTTTTCAAATTTACAATTGAGTATGCAAATTTATTAGCCATGTAAAAACTAATATAAATACAAATTCTGAAGTGGATATATGCATTATTATCTGAGTTGTGAACTTTTTGTCTACAGATTTACAATTGAGTATGAAAATGCATTAGCCATGTAAAAACTAATATAAGTACAATTTATGCCGTGGCTACATGCATTATTAGCTGAGTTGTGAACTTTTTGTTTACAAATTTACAATTGAGTATGCAAATGTATTAGCCGTGTAAAAACTAATATAAATACAAATTCTGCCGTGGATACATGCATTATTAGCTGAGTTGTTAACTTTTTGCTTACAAATTTACAATTGAGTATGCAAATGTATTAGCCTTGTAAAAACTAATATAAATACAAATTCTGAAGTGGATTCAGGCATTATTAGCTGAGTTGTGAAATTTTTGTTTACAAATTTATACCTGAGTATGCAAATGTATTAGCCTTGTAAAAACTAATATAAATACAATTTATGCCGTGGCTACATGCATTATTAGCTGAGTTGTGAACTTTTTGTTTACAAATTTACAATTGAGTATGCAAATGTATAAGCCATGTAAAAACCAATATAAGTACAAATTCTGCCGTGGCTACATGCATTCTTAGCTGAGTTGTTAACTTTTTGCTTACAAATTTACAATTGAGTATGCAAATGTATTAGCCTTGTAAAAACTAATATAAATACAAATTCTGAAGTGGATACATGAATTATTAGCTGAGTTGTGAACTTTTTGTCTACAGATTTACAATTGAGTATGAAAATGCATTTGCCATGTAAAAACTAATATAAGTACAATTTATGCCGTGGCTACATGCATTATTAGCTGAGTTGTGAACTTTTTGTTTACAAATTTACAATTGAGTATGCAAATGTATAAGCCGTGTAAAAACTAATATAGATACAAATTCTGCCGTGGATACATGCATTATTAGCTGAGTTGTGAACTTTTTGTTTTCAAATTTACAATTGAGTATGCAAATTTATTAGCCATGTAAAAACTAATATAAATACAAATTCTGAAGTGGATATATGCATTATTATCTGAGTTGTGAACTTTTTGTCTACAGATTTACAATTGAGTATGAAAATGCATTAGCCATGTAAAAACTAATATAAGTACAATTTATGCCGTGGCTACATGCATTATTAGCTGAGTTGTGAACTTTTTGTTTACAAATTTACAATTGAGTATGCAAATGTATAAGCCGTGTAAAAACTAATATAGATACAAATTCTGCCGTGGATACATGCATTATTAGCTGAGTTGTGAACTTTTTGTTTTCAAATTTACAATTGAGTATGCAAATTTATTAGCCATGTAAAAACTAATATAAATACAAATTCTGAAGTGGATATATGCATTATTATCTGAGTTGTGAACTTTTTGTCTACAGATTTACAATTGAGTATGAAAATGCATTAGCCATGTAAAAACTAATATAAGTACAATTTATGCCGTGGCTACATGCATTATTAGCTGAGTTGTGAACTTTTTGTTTACAAATTTACAATTGAGTATGCAAATGTATTAGCCGTGTAAAAACTAATATAAATACAAATTCTGCCGTGGATACATGCATTATTAGCTGAGTTGTTAACTTTTTGCTTACAAATTTACAATTGAGTATGCAAATGTATTAGCCTTGTAAAAACTAATATAAATACAAATTCTGAAGTGGATTCAGGCATTATTAGCTGAGTTGTGAAATTTTTGTTTACAAATTTATACCTGAGTATGCAAATGTATTAGCCTTGTAAAAACTAATATAAATACAATTTATGCCGTGGCTACATGCATTATTAGCTGAGTTGTGAACTTTTTGTTTACAAATTTACAATTGAGTATGCAAATGTATAAGCCATGTAAAAACCAATATAAGTACAAATTCTGCCGTGGCTACATGCATTCTTAGCTGAGTTGTTAACTTTTTGCTTACAAATTTACAATTGAGTATGCAAATGTATTAGCCTTGTAAAAACTAATATAAATACAAATTCTGAAGTGGATACATGAATTATTAGCTGAGTTGTGAACTTTTTGTCTACAGATTTACAATTGAGTATGAAAATGCATTTGCCATGTAAAAACTAATATAAGTACAATTTATGCCGTGGCTACATGCATTATTAGCTGAGTTGTGAACTTTTTGTTTACAAATTTACAATTGAGTATGCAAATGTATAAGCCGTGTAAAAACTAATATAGATACAAATTCTGCCGTGGATACATGCATTATTAGCTGAGTTGTTAACTTTTTGCTTACAAATTTACAATTGAGTATGCAAATGTATTAGCCTTGTAAAAACGAATATAAATACAAATTCAGAAGTGGATACATGCATTATTAGCTGAGCTGTGAACTTTTTGTCTACAGATTTACAATTGAGTATGAAAATGCATTTGCCATGTAAAAACTAATATAAGTACAATTTATGCCGTGGCTACATGCATTATTAGCTGAGTTGTGAACTTTTTGTTTACAAATTTACAATTGAGTATGCAAATGTATAAGCCGTGTAAAAACTAATATAGATACAAATTCTGCCGTGGATACATGCATTATTAGCTGAGTTGTGAACTTTTTGTTTTCAAATTTACAATTGAGTATGCAAATTTATTAGCCATGTAAAAACTAATATAAATACAAATTCTGAAGTGGATATATGCATTATTATCTGAGTTGTGAACTTTTTGTCTACAGATTTACAATTGAGTATGAAAATGCATTAGCCATGTAAAAACTAATATAAGTACAATTTATGCCGTGGCTACATGCATTATTAGCTGAGTTGTGAACTTTTTGTTTACAAATTTACAATTGAGTATGCAAATGTATTAGCCGTGTAAAAACTAATATAAATACAAATTCTGCCGTGGATACATGCATTATTAGCTGAGTTGTTAACTTTTTGCTTACAAATTTACAATTGAGTATGCAAATGTATTAGCCTTGTAAAAACTAATATAAATACAAATTCTGAAGTGGATTCAGGCATTATTAGCTGAGTTGTAAAATTTTTGTTTACAAATTTATACCTGAGTATGCAAATGTATTAGCCTTGTAAAAACTAATATAAATACAATTTATGCCGTGGCTACATGCATTATTAGCTGAGTTGTGAACTTTTTGTTTACAAATTTACAATTGAGTATGCAAATGTATAAGCCGTGTAAAAACTAATATAAGTACAAATTCCGCCGTGGCTACATGCATTATTAGCTGAGTTGTGAACTTTTTGTTTTCAAATTTACAATTGAGTATGCAAATTTATTAGCCATGTAAAAACTAATATAAATACAAATTCTGAAGTGGATATATGCATTATTATCTGAGTTGTGAACTTTTTGTCTACAGATTTACAATTGAGTATGAAAATGCATTAGCCATGTAAAAACTAATATAAGTACAATTTATGCCGTGGCTACATGCATTATTAGCTGAGTTGTGAACTTTTTGTTTACAAATTTACAATTGAGTATGCAAATGTATTAGCCGTGTAAAAACTAATATAAATACAAATTCTGCCGTGGATACATGCATTATTAGCTGAGTTGTTAACTTTTTGCTTACAAATTTACAATTGAGTATGCAAATGTATTAGCCTTGTAAAAACTAATATAAATACAAATTCTGAAGTGGATTCAGGCATTATTAGCTGAGTTGTGAAATTTTTGTTTACAAATTTATACCTGAGTATGCAAATGTATTAGCCTTGTAAAAACTAATATAAATACAATTTATGCCGTGGCTACATGCATTATTAGCTGAGTTGTGAACTTTTTGTTTACAAATTTACAATTGAGTATGCAAATGTATAAGCCATGTAAAAACTAATATAAGTACAAATTCTGCCGTGGCTACATGCATTCTTAGCTGAGTTGTTAACTTTTTGCTTAGAAATTTACAATTGAGTATGCAAATGTATTAGCCTTGTAAAAACTAATATAAATACAAATTCTGAAGTGGATACATGAATTATTAGCTGAGTTGTGAACTTTTTGTTTACAAATTTACAATTGAGTATGCAAATGTATTAGCCATGTAAAAACTAATATAATTACAAATTGTGAAGTGGATTCAGGCATTATTAGCTTAGTTGTGAAATTTTTGTTTACAAATTTATACCTGAGTATGCAAATGTATTAACCTTGTAAAAACTAATATAATTACAAATTCTGAAGTGGATATATGCACTATTATCAGAGTTGTGAACTTTTTGTTTACAGTTTTACAATTGAGCATGCAAATGTATTAGCCGTGTAAAAACTAATATAAATACAAATTCTGAAGTGGATACATGCATTATTAGCTGAGTTGTGAACTTTTTGTTTACAAATTTACAATTGAGTATGCAAATGTATTAGCCATGTAAAAACTAATATAATTACAAATTCTGAAGTGGATATATGCACTATTATCAGAGTTGTGAACTTTTTGTTTACAGTTTTACAATTGAGCATGCAAATGTATTAGCCGTGTAAAAACTAATATAAATACAAATTCTGAAGTGGATACATGAATTATTAGCTGAGTTGTGAACTTTTTGTTTACAAATTTACAATTGAGCATGCAAATGTATTAGCCGTGTAAAAACTAATATAAATACAAATTCTGAAGTGGATTCAGGCATTATTAGCTGAGTTGTGAACTTTTTGTTTACAATTTTACAATTGAGCATGCAAATGTATTAGCCGTGTAAAAACTAATATAAATACAAATTCTGAAGTGGATACATGAATTATTAGCTGAGTTGTGAACTTTTTATTTACAAATTTACAATTGAGTATGCAAATGTATTAGCCATGTAAAAACTAATATAATTACAAATTCTGAAGTGGATATATGCACTATTATCTGAGTTGTGAACTTTTTGTTTACAATTTTACAATTGAGCATGCAAATGTATTAGCCGTGTAAAAACTAATATAAATACAAATTCTGAAGTGGATACATGAATTATTAGCTGAGTTGTGAACTTTTTGTTTACAAATTTACAATTGAGTATGCAAATGTATTAGCCTTGTAAAAACGAATATAAATACAAATTCAGAAGTGGATACATGCATTATTAGCTGAGCTGTGAACTTTTTGTCTACAGATTTACAATTGAGTATGAAAATGCATTTGCCATGTAAAAACTAATATAAGTACAATTTATGCCGTGGCTACATGCATTATTAGCTGAGTTGTGAACTTTTTGTTTACAAATTTACAATTGAGTATGCAAATGTATAAGCCGTGTAAAAACTAATATAGATACAAATTCTGCCGTGGATACATGCATTATTAGCTGAGTTGTTAACTTTTTGCTTACAAATTTACAATTGAGTATGCAAATGTATTAGCCTTGTAAAAACTAATATAAATACAAATTCTGAAGTGGATTCAGGCATTATTAGCTGAGTTGTGAAATTTTTGTTTACAAATTTATACCTGAGTATGCAAATGTATTAGCCTTGTAAAAACTAATATAAATACAATTTATGCCGTGGCTACATGCATTATTAGCTGAGTTGTGAACTTTTTGTTTACAAATTTACAATTGAGTATGCAAATGTATAAGCCGTGTAAAAACTAATATAAGTACAAATTCTGCCGTGGCTACATGCATTATTAGCTGAGTTGTGAACTTTTTGTTTTCAAATTTACAATTGAGTATGCAAATCTATTAGCCATGTAAAAACTAATATAAATACAAATTCTGAAGTGGATATATGCATTATTATCTGAGTTGTGAACTTTTTGTCTACAGATTTACAATTGAGTATGAAAATGCATTAGCCATGTAAAAACTAATATAAGTACAATTTATGCCGTGGCTACATGCATTATTAGCTGAGTTGTGAACTTTTTGTTTACAAATTTACTATTGAGTATGCAAATGTATTAGCCGTGTAAAAACTAATATAAATACAAATTCTGCCGTGGATACATGCATTATTAGCTGAGTTGTTAACTTTTTGCTTACAAATTTACAATTGAGTATGCAAATGTATTAGCCTTGTAAAAACTAATATAAATACAAATTCTGAAGTGGATTCAGGCATTATTAGCTGAGTTGTGAAATTTTTGTTTACAAATTTATACCTGAGTATGCAAATGTATTAGCCTTGTAAAAACTAATATAAATACAATTTATGCCGTGGCTACATGTATTATTAGCTGAGTTGTGAACTTTTTGTTTACAAATTTACAATTGAGTATGCAAATGTATAAGCCGTGTAAAAACTAATATAAGTACAAATTCTGCCGTGGCAACATGCATTATTAGCTGAGTTGTGAACTTTTTGTTTTCAAATTTACAATTGAGTATGCAAATTTATTAGCCATGTAAAAACTAATATAAATACAAATTCTGAAGTGGATTCAGGCATTATTAGCTGAGTTGTGAAATTTTTGTTTACAAATTTATACCTGAGTATGCAAATGTATTAGCCTTGTAAAAACTAATATAAATACAATTTATGCCGTGGCTACATGCATTATTAGCTGAGTTGTGAACTTTTTGTTTACAAATTTACAATTGAGTATGCAAATGTATAAGCCGTGTAAAAACTAATATAAGTACAAATTCTGCCGTGGCTACATGCATTATTAGCTGAGTTGTGAACTTTTTGTTTTCAAATTTACAATTGAGTATGCAAATTTATTAGCCATGTAAAAACTAATATAAATACAAATTCTGAAGTGGATATATGCATTATTATCTGAGTTGTGAACTTTTTGTCTACAGATTTACAATTGAGTATGAAAATGCATTAGCCATGTAAAAACTAATATAAGTACAATTTATGCCGTGGCTACATGCATTATTAGCTGAGTTGTGAACTTTTTGTTTACAAATTTACAATTGAGTATGCAAATGTATTAGCCGTGTAAAAACTAATATAAATACAAATTCTGCCGTGGATACATGCATTATTAGCTGAGTTGTTAACTTTTTGCTTACAAATTTACAATTGAGTATGCAAATGTATTAGCCTTGTAAAAACTAATATAAATACAAATTCTGAAGTGGATTCAGGCATTATTAGCTGAGTTGTGAAATTTTTGTTTACAAATTTATACCTGAGTATGCAAATGTATTAGCCTTGTAAAAACTAATATAAATACAATTTATGCCGTGGCTACATGCATTATTAGCTGAGTTGTGAACTTTTTGTTTACAAATTTACAATTGAGTATGCAAATGTATAAGCCATGTAAAAACCAATATAAGTACAAATTCTGCCGTGGCTACATGCATTCTTAGCTGAGTTGTTAACTTTTTGCTTACAAATTTACAATTGAGTATGCAAATGTATTAGCCTTGTAAAAACTAATATAAATACAAATTCTGAAGTGGATACATGAATTATTAGCTGAGTTGTGAACTTTTTGTTTACAAATTTACAATTGAGTATGCAAATGTATTAGCCATGTAAAAACTAATATAATTACAAATTCTGAAGTGGATTCAGGCATTATTAGCTTAGTTGTGAAATTTTTGTTTACAAATTTATACCTGAGTATGCAAATGTATTAACCTTGTAAAAACTAATATAAATACAAATTCTGAAGTGGATACATGAATTATTAGCTGAGTTGTGAACTTTTTGTTTACAAATTTACAATTGAGTATGCAAATGTATTAGCCATGTAAAAACTAATATAATTACAAATTCTGAAGTGGATATATGCACTATTATCAGAGTTGTGAACTTTTTGTTTACAGTTTTACAATTGAGCATGCAAATGTATTAGCCGTGTAAAAACTAATATAAATACAAAGTCTGAAGTGGATACATGAATTATTAGCTGAGTTGTGAACTTTTTGTTTACAAATTTACAATTGAGCATGCAAATGTATTAGCCGTGTAAAAACTAATATAAATACAAATTCTGAAGTGGATACATGAATTATTAGCTGAGTTGTGAACTTTTTGTTTACAATTTTACAATTGAGCATGCAAATGTATTAGCCGTGTAAAAACTAATATAAATACAAATTCTGAAGTGGATACATGAATTATTAGCTGAGTTGTGAACTTTTTATTTACAAATTTACAATTGAGTATGCAAATGTATTAGCCATGTAAAAACTAATATAATTACAAATTCTGAAGTGGATATATGCACTATTATCTGAGTTGTGAACTTTTTGTTTACAATTTTACAATTGAGCATGCAAATGTATTAGCCGTGTAAAAACTAATATAAATACAAATTCTGAAGTGAATGCATTATTAGCTGAGTTGTGAACTTTTTGTTTACAAATTTACAATTGAGTATGCAAATGTATTAGCCTTGTAAAAACGAATATAAATACAAATTCAGAAGTGGATACATGCATTATTAGCTGAGCTGTGAACTTTTTGTCTACAGATTTACAATTGAGTATGAAAATGCATTTGCCATGTAAAAACTAATATAAGTACAATTTATGCCGTGGCTACATGCATTATTAGCTGAGTTGTGAACTTTTTGTTTACAAATTTACAATTGAGTATGCAAATGTATAAGCCGTGTAAAAACTAATATAGATACATATTCTGCCGTGGATACATGCATTATTAGCTGAGTTGTGAACTTTTTGTTTACAAATTTAAAATTGAGTATGCAAATGTATAAGCCGTGTAAAAACTAATATAAGTACAAATTCTGCCGTGGCTACATGCATTATTAGCTGAGTTGTGAACTTTTTGTTTTCAAATTTACAATTGAGTATGCAAATTTATTAGCCATGTAAAAACTAATATAAATACAAATTCTGAAGTGGATATATGCATTATTATCTGAGTTGTGAACTTTTTGTCTACAGATTTACAATTGAGTATGAAAATGCATTAGCCATGTAAAAACTAATATAAGTACAATTTATGCCGTGGCTACATGCATTATTAGCTGAGTTGTGAACTTTTTGTTTACAAATTTACAATTGAGTATGCAAATGTATTAGCCGTGTAAAAACTAATATAAATACAAATTCTGCCGTGGATACATGCATTATTAGCTGAGTTGTTAACTTTTTGCTTACAAATTTACAATTTAGTATGCAAATGTATTAGCCGTGTAAAAACTAATATAAATACAAATTCTGAAGTGGATTCAGACATTATTAGCTGAGTTGTGAAATTTTTGTTTACAAATTTATACCTGAGTATGCAAATGTATTAGCCTTGTAAAAACTAATATAAATACAATTTATGCCGTGGCTACATGCATTATTAGCTGAGTTGTGAACTTTTTGTTTACAAATTTACAATTGAGTATGCAAATGTATAAGCCGTGTAAAAACTAATATAAGTACAAATTCTGCCGTGGCTACATGCATTATTAGCTGAGTTGTGAACTTTTTGTTTACAAATTTACAATTGAGTATGCAAATGTATTAGCCGTGTAAAAACTAATATAAATACAAATTCTGCCGTGGATACATGCATTATTAGCTGAGTTGTTAACTTTTTGCTTACAAATTTACAATTTAGTATGCAAATGTATTAGCCTTGTAAAAACTAATATAAATACAAATTCTGAAGTGGAATCAGGCATTATTAGCTGAGTTGTGAAATTTTTGTTTACAAATTTATACCTGAGTATGCAAATGTATTAGCCTTGTAAAAACTAATATAAATGCAATTTATGCCGTGGCTACGTGCATTATTAGCTGAGTTGTGAACTTTTTGTTTACAAATTTACAATTGAGTATGCAAATGTATAAGCCGTGTAAAAACTAATATAAGTACAAATTCTGCCGTGGCTACATGCATTCTTAGCTGAGTTGTTAACTTTTTGCTTACAAATTTACAATTGAGTATGCAAATGTATTAGCCTTGTAAAAACTAATATAAATACAAATTCTGAAGTGGATTCAGGCATTATTAGCTGAGTTGTGAAATTTTTGTTTACAAATTTATACCTGAGTATGCAAATGTATTAGCCTTGTAAAAACTAATATAAATACAATTTATGCCGTGGCTACATGCATTATTAGCTGAGTTGTGAACTTTTTGTTTACAAATTTACAATTGAGTATGCAAATGTATAAGCCGTGTAAAAACTAATATAAGTACAAATTCTGCCGTTAATACATGCATTATTAGCTGAGTTGTGAATACAAATTCTAAAGTGGATTCAGACATTATTAGCTGAGTTGTGAACTTTTTGTTTTTAAATTTACAATTGAGTATGCAAATGTATTAGCCATGTAAAAACTAATATATTTACAAATTCTGAAGTGGAAATATGCATTATTATCTGAGTTGTGAACTTTTTGTTTTCAAATTTACAATTGAGTATGCAAATGTATTAGTCGTGTAAAAACTATTATAAATACAAATTCTGAAGTGGATACAGACATTATTAGCTGAGTATGCAAATGTATTAGACGTGTAAAAACTAATATAAATATATAAATTCTAAAATGGATATATGCATTATTAGCTGAGTTGTGAACTTTTTGTTTACAAATTTACAATTGAGTATGCAAATGTATAAGCCGTGTAAAAGCTAATATAAGTACAAATTCTGCCGTAGATTCATGCATTATTAGCTGAGTTGTGAACTTTTTGTTGTTGGGGGCAGCGCTTCCTTCCTGATAAGTGGAGGTGTAGTGGATGGAAATTTCCCACGGCGCAAGCGTACGGTGGAGAAGAAAAAAAACAGCGGGGGCGTCGTGGGTAATCTCAGCGTAGGCGATCAGCTTTATTCGGCTGCATACATGAAACTAAAAACTAAGCTTAAGCAAACGGCCTGCTTACTTCGCTAAGCGAGAGCGCGAGAGCGGCAGCGGCCGATCCGAGTGTTCGGCAACGCAGCCCGAGGCCCGCGCTCGATTATGCGAAAGCGCTTAGCGCTGCGGGAGAGCGAGCGCGGGAGAGCAAGAGGGCGAGAGCGGGCGAGCGTTGCTATGTTGGGAGCGCTTGAGCTTTTGGACGCTCAGACGCTCGGTGGGCAGAGGGGGAACGGGGGCCTCCTGGCGTGAACATTCTCCCCCCCCTTGCAATCACTCGGGTTGCAATAAACCCGTACCGGACGATGGTAGAGGAGCGGCTGCAGAACGCCGCGGAGTGCCGGACGAGGGACGCTGAGCTGCTGAGGACCGCCGTGGAGCGGCGGATGCGGGTTGCGGAGCGGCTGCAGAACGCCGTAGAGCGGTAGACGAAGGCCCAGGAGCTGGAGAACCCCGCGACCGGAACCGTCGCGCCTCCTGACGCGACTGGCGCGGCTTCCGCGGCTCATCGGAGAGGTGCAGCAACGTGTGGTGGTCTGGCCGCACGTTTTGCAGCAATCACCTCACTGGTCGGAGAAATCGGCGACGGATCTTGAGCGGATGGATCTTGTTGCAGACTCGGCATCGGTAGGAATTGGAACCTCGAGTACATCTGCGCTCCAGTGCTATGGCGCTGCGTGGATGTGGAGACATGCGGTTTGCTATTACTGGCGGAATAGGACGGAGATAAAAATCGGAATTAGTAATAGAAACCTTGCGATTTGGAACACGGAATAGAGCGACGACACCACAGTTACATAAAACATCGGAGTGACAGGCGACTGGTTATTGCGGGCAGACGGGCGCTTCCATCAGGAGAGGGACGACCTTCGGTATGGTCGATAGTGTGCGAACTTTAAATATGGAAGTGCCCGATGCTGCGAACGGGGTGTATGCCCTGGATGGTCATGCTCATGCAGGAGTGTGTGGTGGTGCTGATTGCACGTCTTGCATTGGTCACCACTGCGGCAGGTTCCCTCAGAATGTTCGTGGGCCAAGCAGTTTGAACAATAGCGGTTGTCGAGAACCGCACGGAGCCTCTTATGAGCGCTGAGTTTCAGGAACTGTTGGCATTTCCGGAGCGGGTGGGACCCGTTGCAGATTCGGCAAAGGTAGGACTGCGCGCTTTGGGTACGCCTGCTTTCCAAGACAGCGGCACTGCGAATGGGACGGAATTTGTCCACCGAGCGGTTTGACTGGACGGAAATTCGTGTCGAGAACACAGACACGCCGCTCGTGGCCTCTGAAGACAATGGGCCTGAGAGTACCCATCCGAAAATCGTCTCTTGCGCCAGGAGAGAGCCGAAAATGTTTTTCTTGTCAGCTCCAATCAGGACGTCGATTCCGGAGCTCTCGAAGAACGTTGGATCAGCAAGCGGGACGTCAGGAAGTTCCTTCGGTAGGTCTCGTGGAATCGGATACGAGGGGAGCTTCCCGGCTAACTGCGGAAGAACATAAGCTGCAGTTTCCAGCTGCAGGCCGGGTCTGGAAGGCGCTCGGATGGCGAGAGTGCAGAGCTTGGGGGATTGGGCGGCAACTGTCTCGTTGAGCCCAGACACTCTGGTCTGAACCGGCGTAAATGGTGGTCTAATTTGACGGAACAACCTCTCCGTGATGAAGGTTGCCTCGGAACCAGAGTCGATTAAGGCTCGCGCTTGGAAATCGCGGCCTAGATGGCAAATGTTAATGAGGGCTGTGCTCAGTAGAACGGCTCTTGAGCTGGAAGCGAAGCACACTTGCACATCAGTGTGATCTTGAGCGGAGCTCGTGCCCTGAGGAGTAGGCGCCGGTCGAGGCCTGGGTGGCGCCGTCGGACTTGGTGCGGTCGCGGAGGGATTATCGCGGTGCAGAAGGGTGTGATGACGGCTGCGGCACGTCAAGCAGCTATGGGCACTAGTGCAATCCCGCTGCTGGTGCCCTCTTGCAAAGCAGGTCAGGCAAAACTGCTTTCTCCTAATGCAGTCGGAGCGACCATCTACATCCATTTCAAGGAAACGCGGACATAGGCGAATAGGATGGTTCTCCCTCGAACAGAGATCGCACCCTCTTGGGGCCGGAGCCACTCTGGCCTCGTAGGAATTCAGCCTGCGCATTGGGGCGCTCGCAGCCGTCGGTCTTGGCGGAATTTGCCTTGAATTGCTAGGCCTGATGTCGTCGATCGCTTCCAGAGTGCGATGCCGCTCTGTCAGAAACGAATCTAACTCGTTCCAGGTCGGAATTTCAGCCTTTTTGTGTATGGATTGCTCCCACATCGAAAGTGTGATTTTGGGAAGCTTTAAGGAAACCATATACACTAAGAGACAATCCCACGCCTCGATTTGAATGGAGGACATCTCTAAGGCTGTCAGACAACTCTGGACGGTGCCTTGCAGCTTTTTTAGAGCGGCTCCGGACTCTTGGGGGACAGCCTGAATGTTGAAAAGGATTTTCAACTGGCTGTTGACAAGTAACCGCCGATTCTCGAAGCGGTTGGTGAGGCTTTGCCACGCGGAGATGAAGCCCTCATTTGTCAGAGGGGCTTTGGACGTGCGCATCGCCACTTGTTTTGGATAACAAGTGGAACAACTTTTCCACCGGTGTGAGGAGCGAGTTGTGAATATATATCGCGGTGAAAAGGTCTCTGAAGGTGGGCCACCGAAGATAATCGCCAGCGAAAACTTCTGTGTCCACTGGTGGCAATCGACAACCCATGGACGGGGGTGTGGGCATAGGGGCGGAAGCCGGAGTGGACTGGCGCTGTACAAGACACCTCGAATATACGGAGTAGCACTCACTGTACTTGGATTCAAGCTCAGTGGCGGTGGCTGTACGGTCGGAGGACACTGAAAGTAGGTCGGAGCAGTTTTCATAGCTCTTCTCCACCTTATCACACAGGGCCCGAATCTGATCCCGATGAACCTTGCACATGGCGGGGGAAAATCTATCGGTTTCAGGGGCGCTCGGAGTGTTGATGTCAGCCTCGAAATGGCTCACACGGTCCGTTGTGGAAATGAACTTGCGGAGGGCGATATCGAGTGCGGATTGAGCCATCTTGGCTACCGACCGAGTAGATCTGGATGAGGTACTGGGGGCAGTGTCGAGTGCCTCTTGACCTTTTGCCCTTGGAGTGGCAGTGGCCGCCTTTGGCATTAATTGATCAGGCCGAGGAGATACGGACTGGGACCCTTCCAGAGTAATTGCCGGAATCAGAGGAGTCTGTTCATCGTCTCCCGTGGGCATATTTGAAGTCGAATGGGTCGCGAATCAGTTGGTCGCCGCAGGAAACGGACAAGTCCCGAACTCAATGGTTCGAAAACGTGACGGAAAACAAGTTTTGGAATGGGACTTGGGGTCACTTTGGCAAAGGGGCGCAATAGGAACTGCCAGAAGCCGCGGAACTGTATAACTTATGCAGTACAAAATATCCCAGAAAAAACTCCGCACTCGGAGAGGAGGACAATGTGCTCGCTTACGGTCACACTGCCAGTGGATGCTGCGGGTGAATTCAAGAATTAAATGCCGGGCTCAGGTTCTGAGAGCCTCGGGCACCACCGAGCAAAGAAATTGACGAAAACTCGTGAAGGAGGAAATCACTCGAGTAAGGGCGTCAGGCGCCGACTTGGACAAAAAATAAATAAAACAACGAACGTCGACCGGAATGTCGAGGAACAAAGATTCTGTATTTAGGTGTCTCGGATGAGAAGGTTGTATCCGGCTTTGGTCGGCTCAGAACAGGACTAAACAGAGACCCACGAATGTTTGGTTTCTTCCCGCAATAAATGAATTAATCCACGAATAATTCGAAAAAAAAATTATTGGCCGCAAATAATTAGTTAATAATTCGGAAAATTATTGGCCGCAAACAATCCACTAAGAATTCGAAAAATTATTGGCCGCAAATAACTAATTAATATTTCGGAAAATGTATTGGAGCCGGAAAGGTGGAATTAAAACCTTGGCTTTTGTTTGGAAGAACACGGGCACTGGGTTCTGCCGCCGGCAAAAACAACCCCAATAAAAAAATACAGGCGCTGGCGGTTAATTTGGAAAGGCGAAAGAAAAAAAACACAGTCGTAATCGCACCCGTGAAATAATTTGCCCTTTTTGTCCTAAACGTTTGTTGTTTTGTCGCGGTTTATATATATATATATTTTAATTTTATTTTAATTTATTTTATTTGAATTTTTTATAGTTTATTTATTGGTCGTTCCTGTGTAGGAGGCAGAAAATATATGTATATTGTATGGGCATGCATGCATATGGAAATATATGTGTATGTGTAAGACTTGTGCTTCACAGTGGAGCTTCGAGAAGTGGACTGTAGTGGATTGGCGGAATAGCACAAATTATGTGGAGAAAAAAATTGCACGCAACAAAAATATCGCGGCAGCGGCGAACTGTTCGGCGAACAGGGAACTCCCGAAACAATTACTTTCCGGATGCCGAATATTAATTATGCCTTTACTTTTCTTCACCACACAATTTCACTTTGCGTTTTGAATTTTGCGGAGATGCCGATATTTGGCGCGCGAGTATGTGTGTGTGTACACCGAAGCAACGGAGGAACCTCGGTTCCTCGAAAAAAGCCAGGAATATGGCGACACACACAAAGCGGAGGCGGATAGAAAATTTCCACGAAACGATGAGAATGGAGGACTGGAAATTTCTCAACTGCCGGTGTGTCAGGAAAAACTCGGACTTTGAGTCGACACGGAAAAACTTGCAGCAGAGTGAACGAAATTTATGTTCGGACCACTGCTGAAGATCGGCAGAGAGGGGGGGAGACGGAATGCTCGTATTTATCTTGGTGGAGAGAAACGCCGAGAACTGCTGGGTGCGAAGTGGAAAATAATCCGGACTCCAAAAAAATCCGGCTCGAAGGACCAAAATGTTGGGGGCAGCGCTTCCTTCCTGATAATTGGAGGTGTAGTGGATGGAAATTTCCCACGGCGCAAGCGTACGGTGGAGAAGAAAAAAAACAGCGGGGGCGTCGTGGGTAATCTCAGCGTAGTCGATCAGCTTTATTCGGCTGCATACATGAAACTAAAAACTAAGCTTAAGCAAACGGCCCGTTTACTTCGCTAAGCGAGAGCGCGAGAGCGGCAGCGGCCGATCCGAGTGTTCGGCAACGCAGCCCGAGTCCCGCGCTCGAGAGTGCGAAAGCGCTTAGCGCTGCGGGAGAGCGAGCGCGGGAGAGCAAGAGGGCGAGAGCGGGCGAGCTTTGCTACGCTGGGAGCGCTTGAGCTTTTGGACGCTCAGACGCTCGGTGGGCAGATGGGGAACGGGGGCCTCCTGGCGTGAACAGAGTATGCAAATGTATTAGCCTTCTAAAAACTAATATAAGTACAAATTCTGCCGTGGATACATGCATTATTAGCTGAGATGTGAACTTTTTGTTTTCAAATTTACAATTGAGTATGCAAATGTATTGCCGTGTAAAAACTATTATAAATACACATTCTGAAGTGGATACAGACATTATTAGCTGAGTTATGAACTTTTTGTTTACAATTTACAATTGAGTGTGCAAATGTATAAGCCGTGTAAAAACTAATATAAGTACAAATTCTGCCGTGGATACATGCATTATTAGCTGAGTAATGAACTTTTTGTTTACAAATTTACAATAGAGTATGCAAATGTATTAGCCATGTAAAAACTAATATAAGTACAAATTATGCCGTGGATACATGCATTATTAGCTGAGTTGTGAACTTTTTGTTTACAAATTTACAATTTAGTATGCAAATGTATTAGCCATGTAAAATCTAATATAATTACAAATTCTGAAGTGGATATATGCACTATTATCTGAGTTGTGAACTTTTTGTTTACAAATTTACAATTAAGTATGCAAATGTATTAGATGTGTAAAAACTAATATAAATATAAATTCTGAAGTGGATTCAGACATTATTAGCTGAGTTGTGAACTTTTTGTTTACAAATTTACAATTGAGTATGCAAATGTATTGCCGTGTAAAAACTATTATAAATACACATTCTGAAGTGGATACAGACATTATTAGCTGAGTTATGAACTTTTTGTTTACAATTTACAATTGAGTGTGCAAATGTATAAGCCGTGTAAAAACTAATATAAGTACAAATTCTGCCGTGGATACATGCATTATTAGCTGAGTAATGAACTTTTTGTTTACAAATTTACAATAGAGTATGCAAATGTATTAGCCATGTAAAAACTAATATAAGTACAAATTATGCCGTGGATACATGCATTATTAGCTGAGTTGTGAACTTTTTGTTTACAAATTTACAATTGAGTATGCAAATGTATTAGCCATGTTAAAACTAATATAATTACAAATTCTGAAGTGGATATATGCACTATTATCTGAGTTGTGAACTTTTTGTTTACAAATTTACAATTAAGTATGCAAATGTATTAGATGTGTAAAAACTAATATAAATATAAATTCTGAAGTGGATTCAGACATTATTAGCTGAGTTGTGAACTTTTTGTTTACAAATTTACAATTGAGTATGCAAATGTATAAGCCGTGTAAAAACTAATATAAGAACAAATTCTGCCGTGGATACATGCATTATTAGCTGAGTTGTGAACTTTTTGTTTACAAATTTACAATTGAGTTTGCAAATGTCTTAGCCTTCTAAAAACTAATCTAAGTACAAATTCTGCCGTGGATACATGCATTATTAGCGGAGTTGTAAACTTTTTGTTTACAAATTTACAATTGAGTATGCAAATGTATTAGAATTGTAGGAATTAATTTAAATATTGTAGTGGCCAGTGTACCCGAAAGAGAACAGAAGTTAACATTAATACAAATTATTAAATTCTGTTCGAACACAAACAAAACCACTGTTCGGCATACTGGGGTTAATAAAAAGCTCGTACAAGCTTTCAGAAGGAGACGCTACGCAATCTAGTGGTCCCTTTCGCACCTCAGTTGTCGCATTCTTTGCCTGGAAAGGTCCCGTTAAAGCTCGCTCGACTTGCGCCTTGGCAAAAGTTTCAGCGACCACGCGATCATTCAAATTTTTCCACTTCGAGACGACAGACGTAATTGCTCTAAATCCAGTGAAAACGTGAATTAAAAACCCACGTGCCGTGTTTAAACAATTATAAAACCTTCTCAGACCAACAAAAGTGTATTCTACAAGCAAAATTAATCGAATGCGAGGATTGAGATAGGTCAGTGGCTGTGTGTGTTGAGAGTGCGTCGAAGGAGCGAGAGAGTGCGAAAACCGCAGCTCTGGGATCGTCGGAGAAAATATAATAAATTGAGCAAAATTCAGAACAAGGTAAATAAAACCCAGAAAAGTGCTTGTTTAGGCAGCAACTGACCTCTAGTTTTTACCCAAATTCAAGGTACTATTGGTTCCCTTCGTTTGCCTACGTACAGCCACGCCACGCGGTGTACACCTACATACACACACACACGCGGCATAGGCATTTTTGCTACGTGCATACATATGCATAAACGTATGCATGGGCAATGCGATTGGGACCGCTAACTGTAGTTCGCCACGAGTTTTCTTCAGTGTACCGGCGCACAGACGTGTATAGCAAACGAGAAGAGAAACACACAGAGAAGGAAGAACACGCTGGGTAATAGAAGAAAAGAAAACTGACCTACGACAATCGGCGTGAGTACAGCTACATATGTCGCGGATATAGGGTGCCTCAGAACGAGAACGTGAAAGAAACAGAAAGAGAACCGAAACACCCGATGCCGCTGCTGCTGATGGCTGGAGCTGCATAAGAACCAACGTTCAATTAGATTTGTATTTTTATTAACATTAGTTTGAGCATTATTAAATGAAGACGTAGCCATGTAGTTATCCACCTATATATATCTATTCAACGTAGTTTTAAGTCGAAAAGGCACCGAGCGAATTGAACGAGAATTGAAGTTGAAAGAAGTTCGATTGAACTTAGAATTAATTGAACACGATCTTGTCGAATAGAAATTGAAATTGAAATGAAGAATTATTGATGATAATTGAAACTGAATAATTGAACAATAATTGAAAGTTAATTGAAAAGAAAAATCTTGAAATGAAGCGTTAAAAATTTAGTTCTAGTTTTGTTTAAATACGATCGACTATAGATATGAGGCGAACCTGGTTCTAGATATGCCTGCAAATACCCTTTCTTAACCTATATTTTAATTTAAAATACGTTATTGATATCTTCTTCGCAACTACACTGACATTTATATATATAATTATCCATGATATAACTAACCATTGACTTACAGCCATGTAGCGGTTCATTGGGCCCAACGAGCTTCTCGGCGACAACAATGAGGTAACAAATCATAATGGTATTTGGTTAATAATTTGGTATCTACAGTATATTTAGAGAGGGATCGTTTGATTCGTATTTCTAAATAAGATGATCGATATGGATTGTTGCTAGCGATTAAATATAGAGATATAAAACCCTAATTCGTAATCAAATGTAGAAATTAAGAGACTTTCGCGTTTAAGGAGAGCTTATTAGTTTAAAAATGATGATTTAAGATTGAGATTCGATCGATATGGAGACTTTAGTTATTTTGTTTGAAATATATTGATAGGAATAAGTTGATATGATTTTGTAAATAAATAAGAACTGTCCTAGTACATAATGCCGTTGAAATATCAAGAGTAATGCGTTAATTTCATTATTTTAGGGGGGAATGTAAACAATGTTCCACACATTTCCAAAGGTAGGGAGGGTATAGAGGAACGAGTGATCATAACTTCTCGATCACTCCCAAAGGACAACGTTCACCAAGTTCACTGTCATCGTTTACACCGTTTGGGGATACCATCTGATGCAATTCTCTTGTTTGTTTTTATTCATTGTAACGTAGTTTCAGTCAAGTGCACTTATCTTTTTATATATGACTGGTGAGCACAAGGAAGTTATAGGGATAGGAAGGACCCCGACCCCAATACCGGCGAGCTGAGCGCAGAGCGCAGTATAGTGCACGAAAACCCGATTCCCTTTCCAGCCGAGGCTGAACCCGAAGACACTTTACAGCCGTACCAGAAGTTAAATCATTATAAAAATGGCGCCCAACGTGAGAGGCCTCGACGAGGATCTGTCAGGACGAAGGACTCGTTCTAGTACTCCACGTATTAGCTCTGTTAATAACCCTTTTCAATTGTAGTATTGGCAGTATGATAGGATAAGTGAAAGTCAGCTGGAGGAATAGGAGTCTTCACTTAAAATAAACATGGTGAGAACTACCCCGGAAGACCTCACACACTCCTTCGAATGTTTTGTTAGGTAGTTCAGGTATCTGAGTGATGGAACGAGCAATTGCAATTCAATAATTTGGATTGATTGACCTCGCCAGATCAGGACATTTAACAAGTAATCAATGAGAGTTATTGCTATATACCTGGAAAATACGATCTTAGAGATAATCTTTGAGATTCGACTGTATAATCCAATAAATCGCAGCAATTTATAGTTTTTGTCTGTAGCGAGGAAAGTGACTTGGTGTATCTTGATATGGATATTGGCATTTATGGAACGGACAGATATATTAATTTTGATTTTATAAACCTGAAAGAGAAGTAGAGCAACAAGATGGAAAGCAATGATAATAGTATCGGAAATATTCTAAATAATCCAGAGTTTTGTCGAATTTGTCATGTTAGGCTCGAGAAAAGCCAGTTGGTTGCAACAACCCCATGTAAACATTCATTCCACCATGCTTGCTTGACAAATTGGCTTAGAAGCTCTCCTGCTTGTCCTACTTGTCGCGCTCTTTGTACTACAGAACTACTTACGATTGATAATGTAGATCTGCAGACCGAATTGTTGGATGCAGAACAGTCTGAACGCGCAGCTGTGGGAAATATACCTTCAGAGGCCGGAGATTCAAACGGAGAACGACTCTCAATAGAAGGAACTGAATCCCGAAGAGGCAGAGGTCGAGGCCGAGGTATTAATGCAAGACAGGGCGTAACTACTAGATCCATGCAAAGAAACGGGATCGAACCTTTAGAGACATCTAGACGTACGCAAGAACCATCCAATAGTATGGATAAACAGGAAATTATTAACGTAATTAAATCCGTCGTAGGGTCTCAACAAAGAACTCTGTTGGAAAAGCTTACAGAACACATCAATGCGACCTTGCATATCCAGCAAAGTCAAATGGGAAGGCAAGCTAGTAGCGAAGAGAGCGGTGCAAGGCTTCGTTCCGCACCTAATGATCAGGCTATCACAGCCTTACAGGATAATGAATTGAGAAACTCGACACAGAGGTCGTCAGTAAATATTTCTTCAAATAAGGTTGGACAAGTTATCCACGATTGGAAACTTAGGTTCGATGGTAGTAAGGAAAGTCCATCGGCTGCGGAGTTTATTTATCGAGTTAGGTCATTGACTGCTCGAACTTTAGGTAACGATTTTCAGTTAGTATGCGATCATTTGCACTTACTGTTATCTGGAAGGGCAAGTGATTGGCTATGGCAATTTCTGAGAAAGCATGAGAGTAGTTAAATAAGCCTGGTTTCGGGACCTTTGATGTCGGTAAAAAGGGTAATAAAAATGCAATTAAGGGGGGATATACATGTAAGCGGTCAAAATTTGGCCATTTTTCGTGAATTTTTTTTTATAAGAAATAGTCAAGCAATCGTCATGAAACTTTGGATATAGTTAAAAGTAGAATCAGAGATGATAAAAAAAATTAGATATAAACAATATTTTACAAAATGGCGGACTTATGGAACATATGCCGTAGCGCCTCGAGCTTTGAGTTGCCGTGCTATGGACACGATAGAGCTCGTAATTCCTGTCCGAAATCCGTAAACTAAATTTTGTTGTATTCATTACACCTTTATCTTCTATTTGAACCTAAAAAACCAAAAAGAAATCAAGACGAAAAAAATAAATTTTGATTTGAAGGAAAAAATGTCATTTTCAGGTGGATAGTTTTCACTTCCCACCCTCTTAAAAAATAGTAATACTCTGTTTTATAACAACCATGTAGGTTCAAATAGAAGATAATTTCATGCTGATCATAATAATTTTTGATTCACTCCTATATGTTACATAGTTTTTTGTGAATCGTGTCCATAGCATAGGTAGAAATGCAAAAATTAGAAGCTGAGAAAAAGACGTTTAAAGTTTTTGATGCGCCCACGTTAACACTTGTGAACCTTGCGTGCATACTTGATTTGAGGCACTTAGAGTTGGAATTCGATAATAAAACTTACACACTATATTCTTTAAATAATAAACTATTTTTTAAACAAAAAAAAAATTTGCCCAAAAAATTTTGGTTTACATGTATATCCCCCCTTAATGGATTAGCTGTCAAAATTAGAGTGGTTTAGATAATAAAAATGCACTTAGTTAGGGGGAGATATGAACCTGTCATAAGAGGGGGTAATAAAGATGGAATAAATTAGGGTCAGTGCATGTAAAAGGACACTTGAGATCAAGTGTTCAAGGGATTCCCACAGGGATATGGATACGAGTGCGAATGCAACGGAGCGATCCCGGTAGCGACCCCGGATCGATGCACGTGCACCGACGACCCCTCACTTAGAGGGTGAGGCAATTGAAAAAGGGCGCACCGGGGAGATCCTGCACCGACAGGAGTGATCCTGACCCACACGTGTACGTTCACCCACTTAAGGCAATTGAAAAAGGGCGCACGGCGGCGGTCCTGCTCCGCCCGGAGTGATCCTGAGCATCCCGTGTACGTTCACCCACGATCCTCGTTTGATAAAGGGACGGGGTGTAAGTGAACAAGGGCGCCAGACGTGAACGTTCAGGCAACATCCTCACATGATAAAGGGACGGGGTGTAAGTGAACAAGGGCGCCAGAGTCGAAACATGTTCCCACCCACGACTCAGGACTGTGATTTTCCCTGTGAGATACCTCACTTGAAAAAGGTCACTTGTTTTCCCACTGAAGGGCCGCTGGAAAGAGGATCAGAGCAGTCAAATTTTCCCACCCTCATCCCACCTACACTAGATCAAGTGCGTGCAACAACCTGCTCAATTAGCTCACCAAAAATCTGGATGGGTGAAGGATGCACTTGTAACGGTTACTCATCGAAGTTGGATCACACTTCAAAAAAGGATGGAAAGGTTGGGAATGGACATCAAGTGTTTGTCCCACATTTTTCGTATTTGTTTGTTGATTGTTTTGTGGGTCTACGAAAAGACTAGTTGTGACTTAAGAATCACTCCTAGTTTGTGTCTCAACCGTCACCATCAACCGCCGCCGCAACCGCAACCGAAAATTTCAAAGTGAAATAAAAAACAAGTGCAAAGTGTAAAAAAGTTTGTAAAATATAATTTACAAAATACACAAAATCGAAAAAAACCTTAAAAAAATTAATAACAAAAAACCAAAAGTTTTTAAAAACAATCAAAAATAAACAAAACCAAAAACCTTAAAAAAATTAATAACAAAAACCAAAAGTTTTTTAAAACAATCAAAAACGAACAAAACCAAAAATCTTAAAAAAAATTAATAACAAAAAACCAAAAGTTTTTAAAAACAAACAAATACAAAAATGTACGCCAACAACAACAACATCATCAACAACAACATGAATGCAATTTATTGCAACTCCTGCCAGCGATACCTACCCCTATCAACTCAATGGCACAACCATGTGCGGACGGAGCAGCACAAATATTTTGCTACCCGACCCCTGGATGGGAGTGTAAAGCAAATCATCGATGGATACAAGGGACGCATCCTTCAGTATATGTTCATAAATGAGGGAGCAGCTCTTAGGATTCCGGTTGAATTCCTAAATGAAGCGGGCCAAGCGCTACTCCCTCATATCGAAAGAGTGCTAGCGTTCCACACAGCTTCAAAAATAAATTTTGAACTGTTTGCAGAATACATGTTAATTAAAGAACATGAAACACAAGTGGAAATGAAATCGTTGCAGAGTAAGATGACTCTGCTTACGATTGGCTCAAATTTATCCGATTTATATAATTCCCACACTGAAGCCATTATTACGAAAATGGGTGAGTTCCAAGAGAAGGACAGTGGATGGACCCTAACACGCATAGTTAGGGTCGAGTTGAACATGATGCAATGTGTTCCTCTCAAGGGATCTGAGTATTTCGATCTCCCTCCCTCTCTTAAAAAACGCAGAGCATGCATCAATGTGCAGAATAGGGATGTTTTCTGCTTCAAGTGGGCAATAGTCTCAGCACTTAACCCCTTAAAAGAGAAAGGAGAAAGGTGCAATGCCTATGGTGTGGATATTAAATCACCAATTATCCACACCAATAATATAAAAATCGATTTTACTGGGTTGACGTTCCCGATGAAAATAAAGAGCATTGACAATTTCGTGCTTCAAAACCCTCACATAAGTGTAAATGTGTTTGGGTATGATGAGGAGAAGGACACCGTATACGGCCCACTATATTCGAATGGAAAGGAGAAGGAGAACCACGTAAATATGCTTTTCCTCGATGGACCAACCCCCGATAATTATGGCCATTACATGTGGATTAAAAATATGTCCGGGTAAGAAAAAACATAAATATATCAAAAAAAAAAAAATATATGAAATAATTATATTTTTATGTCAATCCACTTATACATATAAATACATTTTTGTTTTACAGGCTTCTATCATCACAATTGGGAAAAAACGGTGATAAGCGTTGGTTCTGCAACAAGTGCCTCTCATACTCAACAAATGAGGCCAGAGCTCAACGCCATGCAGAAAAATGCACCAACATTGTGAGCGAAGCACCCAAGGAAGGAGATGTCATCAAATTCGACCATATTAACCGCCAGCTGGAGGTACCCTTTGCTGTGTATGCCGACTTCGAGTGTATACTCGAGCCCACAACGATAGATGTAAGTGAGAAGACGCAAATAGTAAATAAGCATATTCCGATTGCCTTCGGGTATTATATTAAGTGTTCATTTGACCCTGCCTTAGACAAATATGTTTCAAAGACAGGTTCAAATGTCGGGCGCACTTTTGTAGATAGTTTAACGTCTGATTTGTCTGCTATTTACGAGAAGTACATGAATTATATAGTCCCCCTTCAAATGAGTGCACAGGATGCTTATGATTTCGATGAGGCCCTTAACTGCCACATATGTAAGGGAGTTTTAGGAAATGATAGAGTGAGAGATCACTGTCATTTTACAGGTCAATTTCGAGGGGCTGCACAAAGCGAGTGTAACCTAAAGTATAAGACAGGAGATTTCATACCTGTTTTCTTTCACAATATGTCTAAATACGATGCTCATTTATTTGTGAAAGAACTCGGGGAGATTGAGGGTGAAATTAAAATAATTCCCTTGAATAAGGAGGTATATATTTCAATTTCAAAATATATTCCTATAGGAAAAAATAAATTAGAAATTAGATTTTTAGATACTATTCGTTTCATGCCCTCTAGCCTAGACAACCTTGCAGGAACTTTAAATGAAGGGGATTTCAAAGTTCTTCGAAATCAATTTCCAAATAGTACTGATTTTAGTTTGCTTCGTAGGAAAGGTGTATTTCCCTATGAATATTTAGATTCTGAGCGCAAGCTGATGGAAACTTGTCTCCCACCAAGGAGTGCATTTTTCAGCAAATTAACAGACTCAGAATGTTCTGAAGCTGATTATCTCCATGCAGTTCAGGTTTGGTCCCACTTCAAGTGTAAAACACTTAGAGATTATTTAGAGCTATATTTGAAGACAGACGTTTTGTTGCTGACAGATGTCTTTCAGAATTTTAGGGCTATCTGTAAAGGTATCTACGAACTCGATCCTGCCCATTATTATACAACTCCGGGCTTCTCATGGGATGCGATGTTGAAGACTACCAAAATATCCCTCGAGTTAATATCGGATATAGACATGATTTCATTTATTCAAAGTGGAATTCGGGGGGGTTTAGTTCAAAGTAGTCATCGATATACAAAAGCGAACCACAAATACCTCAAAGATTTCGATCCAACTAAGGAATCGGAATATTTGATGTATGTGGATGCAAACAATTTATATGGATGGGCAATGTCTGAACCACTCCCCTATGGCGATTTTAAATGGATGGAACCTTCAGAAATAGAATCATTTAATATTAATTCTATTTCTGAAAGTAGTGAGTATGGATACATTCTAGAGGTCGACTTGAAGTACCCATATGCACTTCACGACCAACACAATGACCTGCCTTTCTGTCCCGCAAATAGACGTCCTTCAAAAAAATCCAAGACTGCAAAGTTAATAGCGGATCTTTGCGATAAAAATAAATACATTATGCACTACAGAACTTTGCAGCAATGCTTACTTAATGGATTGAAACTTGAAAAGATTCACAATATCCTTCGATTCAAGCAAAAACCCTGGCTTAAAGAATATATTGACATTAACACTGCACACAGGACTAGGGCTAAAAGTAACTTCGAAAAAGACTTGTATAAGCTTTTAAACAACAGCGTCTATGGTAAAACGATGGAAAACAGCTTAAAGCGCAAAGATATTCGGATAGTGACAGAATGGGAAGCTCCACCTGTGGGTCCAAAAGGTGGGCGTCCGAGATTATGTGCTAGGGACCTAATAGCTAAATCAAATTTTCACAGTGCAACTAAGTTTAGTGAAAACATGTACGCAATTCAAATGAATAGGTTGCGTAACGTTTGTGATAAGCCAACATATCTAGGTTTTGTAGTGTTGGAGTTATCCAAATGGAAAATGTACGATTTTCACTACTCTTATATGAAACCAAAATTTCAAGATGCACTGAAATTAAACTATATGGATACAGATTCATTTATCTATTCCATAAAGACAGAGGATTTATATAAGGACATTCGAGATGATATTCAATTAAAATTTGATACATCTGAATACCCTGATGAATTGGCTAGGCAATATGGTTTTCCGCAGTGTAACAAGAAGCGCTTAGGGTACTTTAAGGATGAGCTGCATGGCAGGCCAATGACAGAGTTTGTGGGTCTAAGGTCTAAGATGTACGCCTATACAGCGTCAAGTCCAGGTAGCGAGCCCGAAAAATGTGTCAAAAAAAATAAGGGCGTGAAGCGAAGTGCCTTGGAGAAAATTACATTCGAGAAATATAAAAATTGTTTGTTCACAGGACAACAAGAAAGTGATAGCATGTATTTGTTTCGGTCTAGGGGGCATGAAATTAATACATACAAAATTACAAAAATTACATTAGATAATAAGGATGACAAGAGGCTAATATGTGAAGACGGAATTGCCACAAAAGCGATAGGACACTATTCAACAAGAGAAGGGGAACTTATGGGGTGTATCTCATCTCTAGCAGACAGAGCACGGGGGTTAAATAATGAAACTCTTGCGATAATGAGTGAAAGAAAGAGAGAAGACTTAAAAAGAAAGTTGGAGGAAACAAACAGTGCGCTCGACGAATATGAACGAGATTTAATTTGGCATTATATTAAAATAGCTAAACTAGAAAATCCAGAATTTGTGATATAAAATATAAATTCAAATTTGTAAATAAAACATTGTATTTAAGTTTTAAACTAAAATAATTTATTCAAAATGTTTAGATCTAAGATTAAAATATAATGTATAATGTAAAGTTAAAATTAAAAATAAATAAAAATTAAAAAAATAAAAAAATAAAAATAAAATGTGTTGTATGTGTATGTTTATTTCATTACAAAATTTCAGATGTATTTATCCAGCTGTCGTCACTTTTCGGGAAGCCCAACCAACGTACGAGTGCTCTTTTGCCTTGTCTTTTAAGTACCTTTTCAACTAGATATGTGTTGGGAAATCGGGTTTTTTTCAGCTCTTCCTTATAGAATCCGCCTTTTACGGGATTTCCATTCAAGTCCTTTAATAGGTATGTTACCGGATAAGTGTTTTGAATTTTGTATATTGTAAAAATTTCAACATTCCAATTCGGAGTAAATCCTTTTTCAAAAACTCCCTTATATTTCGAAATTCGAACATTGTCACCAATTTTCAGTTTGCTACCTGCAAACATTTTGATATTATTGTACACCGTTTGCAAGATATGCCTCTCATTCTCGGCGTTTACTTCTACGGGAGCCATTTTTATAGTCCTGTGTACTTTATTGTTGTAAAAGTTAATTAAGGCTTGATACATATCGATCCATTTATAGGTCCCATTGTAAGAAAACTCCTTCCACATTAGTTCTTTTAATGTCCTGTTGAATCGTTCCACAATGGAAGCCTTTAGAGTACTAAATGTCGAATAATGATTTATTTCATAACGATTCATCAACGACTTAAATTGTATGTTAAAAAACTCTTTACCGTCATCTGTTTGTTGATGCTTAGGTACTCCATACCCAGAGTTGAAAATTTTTTCCATTGCTTCAGAAACATGTGAAGCAGTCTTAGACTTAAGTGCTTCGCCAAAGGCGAGCTTTGAGAAGGTGTCAATAACTGTAAGAAGGTAGCGATATCCCTTATTCGTGGGAGAGTACTTTTGCATATCCACCAAGTCAGCCTGCCATAACCAATTTATTCCCTTTGTAATAACTCTCCGACGTAGAAAATGTTTTCGTGCAGGAGCATGTAATTCATTAATAATACCCCGTCTACTCATTTTCACACAAGTTACTTAGAATATCCTTTTTTTTCAATAATACTTGAAATAATAACCTCAAGTCTGTCTAAACGATCCTCAATATCGGTGGCCCTCACATCAGGAATACTAATAATTAACTCCTCTTGATGTGACATTAGCGATGCTCTTATATCGAGTATAGCCTTGTCAACATATTCTTTAATGACTAAGTCCGAATTCTCTTTTGGAAAGTCTCCATTTTTTAAGCGCCTTCGCTGAATATTAAAGTTTCCATCCGTATCTATGAAGAGTCCTGTCCCAGATTTTTCATATCGTTTTAAATTAGTGTTCTGCTTGTCATGTAAAAAACGTCCAAACTTGTCAACGGACATTATGATTATAATCTTATTTGATAATGTTTCATAATTATATACTTAATTAGAATATAATTTTAGCCTCTCTTAGTTCCTCAATTATCGATGTAATCTCATTATTGTGGTTTTGATTGCCTGCTGATTCCGATGCTATTAAGAGCTGAAGTCGTTCCACTAATTCATTTGGATCGTTCCAGTAGATTAATTTAGGCTTATTCATCTCAAGTGTCATGAAACCAGACCCACTTATTATTTCTTTTTTCCCTTTGGGTGTAGATTCGGCGACGGGTACCTTAGCTAAAAGTGGTTTAATAATTTTCGAATATTTCAATGCTCTCGTTCCTTTCACTTGTCCATTTGGTTGAAAATTTCTTCGATACACATTTGTTTTTATTAATATTTCTCGATATATTTCCAGGTCATTTGCATTATAATTATTTGGGAGGTGGTGACATATTAAAGAATATAATCCGCTTGTGAGTCGCCAGTTTTGACCATCATCAAATTCAATTATATTGTTGGTTACATTTATTTTGTTATTTCCCAACATTAATTGCCCAGCTTCATTTTTGTATGGTCCATATGTCTTATCCAAAATTCGTTCTCGTGCCAGTTCACTAACATTAAAATTTTTCGGGCTCTCTTCAAACAGAGGTTGAGTTGCTATCAATGGAGATGAATTGAGGGAGGATTGCCTTGATAATACACTTGGTGCGTGGAGAGACGTTTGGCTTGATATTGCAGGTGATTTATTTAAGTGGTGATCGGGTGGTGTGAATGAAAAATCATCGTCTATTGCGGGTTGGGAGTAAAATTGATCATCATCATCATCATCATCATCTCTATTATCATTGCGAGTATTCTCATAATCATCTTCTTCAGCACTTTTCAACCTACAATCCGATAGATTGGATCAGGTCTGATTATCAGGTCGGTTTATCAGACCTGATACGGTTTATCAGACCTGGTAAACAGATCAGGTCTGATTATCAGGTCGGTTTATCAGACCTGATACGGTTTATCAGACCTGGTAAACAGATCAGGTCTAAAACAATTTAAAAGTCAGAATACTATGGGTTTAGAAGAAACATTTAAGCCGATAACTGAACCGCTAAATGAACTTGTTAATCATACCAAAAAAATTGAGTACATTAAACACAAAGAGAACCAATATGATAAAACTAAGATGGAGATTGAAAATAAAACTCCGCATATGAAAAAGAGGAAACTTACATTTTATACTGCGCCTAACAAAAATTCAAATGCTGAAGAAGATGAATACAATCTATCGGATTGGAGGTTGAAAAGTGCTGAAGAAGATGATTATGAGAATACTCGCAATGATAATAGAGATGATGATGATGATGATGATGATCAATTTTACTCCCAACCCGCAATAGACGATGATTTTTCATTCACACCACCCGATCACCACTTAAATAAATCACCTGCAATATCAAGCCAAACGTCTCTCCACGCACCAAGTGTATTATCAAGGCAATCCTCCCTCAATTCATCTCCATTGATAGCAACTCAACCTCTGTTTGAAGAGAGCCCGAAAAATTTTAATGTTAGTGAACTGGCACGAGAACGAATTTTGGATAAGACATATGGACCATACAAAAATGAAGCTGGGCAATTAATGTTGGGAAATAACAAAATAAATGTAACCAACAATATAATTGAATTTGATGATGGTCAAAACTGGCGACTCACAAGCGGATTATATTCTTTAATATGTCACCACCTCTCAAATAATTATAATGCAAATGACCTGGAAATATATCGAGAAATATTAATAAAAACAAATGTGTATCGAAGAAATTTTCAACCAAATGGACAAGTGAAAGGAACGAGAGCATTGAAATATTCGAAAATTATTAAACCACTTTTAGCTAAGGTACCCGTCGCCGAATCTACACCCAAAGGGAAAAAAGAAATAATAAGTGGGTCTGGTTTCATGACACTTGAGATGAATAAGCCTAAATTAATCTACTGGAACGATCCAAATGAATTAGTGGAACGACTTCAGCTCTTAATAGCATCGGAATCAGCAGGCAATCAAAACCACAATAATGAGATTACATCGATAATTGAGGAACTAAGAGAGGCTAAAATTATATTCTAATTAAGTATATAATTATGAAACATTATCAAATAAGATTATAATCATAATGTCCGTTGACAAGTTTGGACGTTTTTTACATGACAAGCAGAACACTAATTTAAAACGATATGAAAAATCTGGGACAGGACTCTTCATAGATACGGATGGAAACTTTAATATTCAGCGAAGGCGCTTAAAAAATGGAGACTTTCCAAAAGAGAATTCGGACTTAGTCATTAAAGAATATGTTGACAAGGCTATACTCGATATAAGAGCATCGCTAATGTCACATCAAGAGGAGTTAATTATTAGTATTCCTGATGTGAGGGCCACCGATATTGAGGATCGTTTAGACAGACTTGAGGTTATTATTTCAAGTATTATTGAAAAACAAGAAAGGAAGCTAACTTCGGCACGCCGAAGTTTGTATACCCTTGCAGATTGGTTTTCATATTTATATTATAAATTATAATGCCGAAAACAGACACTAAACGGAGTTTCATAACATTTTACCTATACTTAATATGTTTACAGTTTGACAGTTACAGTTATACATTCCCAGCTTTACATTTTCTCTACATCTACGGATCACTTATATGGCAGCTATATTATATAGTTCTCCGATTTTCATAATATTGTTACCAAAATTCTGAAATAATACTAAAAGCTCATGTCTCAAAGTAGATGAAAATACGTTGAAAAACAACGAAGTTATAATTTTTTCTATCGCTTTCCCTATCGTTCCTATGGCAGCTATAAGATATAGTCGTCCGATTTTCATTAAATTTATACCAAAATTTTGAAATAATACCAGAAGCTCATGTCTCAAAGTAGATGAAAATACGTTGAAAAAGAACGAAGTTATAATTTTTTCTATTACCTTCCCTATCGTTCCTATGGCAGCTATAAGATATAGTGGTCCGATTTTCATAAAATTTTTACCAAAATTCAAAAGTAATATATAATGGCCATGTCTTAAAAATTGTGCAAAAATGTTAAAAAACATCCAAGTTATAATTTTTTTTCTAAAAATTTATCGAACATTTGTATGACAGCTATATGATATAGTCGTCCGATCCGGCCCGTTCCGACATATATAGCAGTGAGAGTATATAGAAGACTATATGTAAAGTTTCATTCAGATAGCTTTAAAACTGAGGGACTAGTTTGCGTAGAAACGGACAGACGGACAGACGGACGGACAGACGGACAGACGGACGGACAGACGGACATGGCTAGATCGACTCGGCTGGTGATGCTGATCAATAATATATATACTTTATAGGGTCGGAAACGTCTCCTTCACTGCGTTGCAAACTTCTGACTGAAATTATAATACCCTGCAAGGGTATAAAAAGGATATTCTAAGTAACTTGTGTGAAAATGAGTAGACGGGGTATTATTAATGAATTACATGCTCCTGCACGAAAACATTTTCTACGTCGGAGAGTTATTACAAAGGGAATAAATTGGTTATGGCAGGCTGACTTGGTGGATATGCAAAAGTACTCTCCCACGAATAAGGGATATCGCTACCTTCTTACAGTTATTGACACCTTCTCAAAGCTCGCCTTTGGCGAAGCACTTAAGTCTAAGACTGCTTCACATGTTTCTGAAGCAATGGAAAAAATTTTCAACTCTGGGTATGGAGTACCTAAGCATCTACAAACAGATGACGGTAAAGAGTTTTTTAACATACAATTTAAGTCGTTGATGAATCGTTATGAAATAAATCATTATTCGACATTTAGTACTCTAAAGGCTTCCATTGTGGAACGATTCAACAGGACATTAAAAGAACTAATGTGGAAGGAGTTTTCTTACAATGGGACCTATAAATGGATCGATATGTATCAAGCCTTAATTAACTTTTACAACATTAAAGTACACAGGATTATAAAAATGGCTCCCGTAGAAGTAAACGCCGAGAATGAGAGGCATATCTTGCAAACGGTGTACAATAATATCAAAATGTTTGCAGGTAGCAAACTGAAAATTGGTGACAATGTTCGAATTTCGAAATATAAGGGAGTTTTTGAAAAAGGATTTACTCCGAATTGGAATGTTGAAATTTTTACAATATACAAAATTCAAAACACTTATCCGGTAACATACCTATTAAAGGACTTGAATGGAAATCCCGTAAAAGGCGGATTCTATAAGGAAGAGCTGAAAAAAACCCGATTTCCCAACACATATCTAGTTGAAAAGGTACTTAAAAGACAAGGCAAAAGAGCACTCGTACGTTGGTTGGGCTTCCCGAAAAGTGACGACAGCTGGATAAATACATCTGAAATTTTGTAATGAAATAAACATACACATACAACACATTTTATTTTTATTTTTTTATTTTTTTAATTTTTATTTATTTTTAATTTTAACTTTACATTATACATTATATTTTAATCTTAGATCTAAACATTTTGAATAAATTATTTTAGTTTAAAACTTAAATACAATGTTTTATTTACAAATTTGAACTTATATTTTATATCACAAATTCTGGATTTTCTAGTTTAGCTATTTTAATATAATGCCAAATTAAATCTCGTTCATATTCGTCGAGCGCACTGTTTGTTTCCTCCAACTTTCTTTTTAAGTCTTCTCTCTTTCTTTCACTCATTATCGCAAGAGTTTCATTATTTAACCCCCGTGCTCTGTCTGCTAGAGATGAGATACACCCCATAAGTTCCCCTTCTCTTGTTGAATAGTGTCCTATCGCTTTTGTGGCAATTCCGTCTTCACATATTAGCCTCTTGTCATCCTTATTATCTAATGTAATTTTTGTAATTTTGTATGTATTAATTTCATGCCCCCTAGACCGAAACAAATACATGCTATCACTTTCTTGTTGTCCTGTGAACAAACAATTTTTATATTTCTCGAATGTAATTTTCTCCAAGGCACTTCGCTTCACGCCCTTATTTTTTTTGACACATTTTTCGGGCTCGCTACCTGCACTTGACGCTGTATAGGCGTACATCTTAGACCTTAGACCCACAAACTCTGTCATTGGCCTGCCATGCAGCTCATCCTTAAAGTACCCTAAGCGCTTCTTGTTACACTGCGGAAAACCATATTGCCTAGCCAATTCATCAGGGTATTCAGATGTATCAAATTTTAATTGAATATCATCTCGAATGTCCTTATATAAATCCTCTGTCTTTATGGAATAGATAAATGAATCTGTATCCATATAGTTTAATTTCAGTGCATCTTGAAATTTTGGTTTCATATAAGAGTAGTGAAAATCGTACATTTTCCATTTGGATAACTCCAACACTACAAAACCTAGATATGTTGGCTTATCACAAACGTTACGCAACCTATTCATTTGAATTGCGTACATGTTTTCACTAAACTTAGTTGCACTGTGAAAATTTGATTTAGCTATTAGGTCCCTAGCACATAATCTCGGACGCCCACCTTTTGGACCCACAGGTGGAGCTTCCCATTCTGTCACTATCCGAATATCTTTGCGCTTTAAGCTGTTTTCCATCGTTTTACCATAGACGCTGTTGTTTAAAAGCTTATACAAGTCTTTTTCGAAGTTACTTTTAGCCCTAGTCCTGTGTGCAGTGTTAATGTCAATATATTCTTTAAGCCGGGGTTTTTGCTTGAATCGAAGGATATTGTGAATCTTTTCAAGTTTCAATCCATTAAGTAAGCATTGCTGCAAAGTTCTGTAGTGCATAATGTATTTATTTTTATCGCAAAGATCCGCTATTAACTTTGCAGTCTTGGATTTTTTTGAAGGACGTCTATTTGCGGGACAGAAAGGCAGGTCATTGTGTTGGTCGTGAAGTGCATATGGGTACTTCAAGTCGACCTCTAGAATGTATCCATACTCACTACTTTCAGAAATAGAATTAATATTAAATGATTCTATTTCTGAAGGTTCCATCCATTTAAAATCGCCATAGGGGAGTGGTTCAGACATTGCCCATCCATATAAATTGTTTGCATCCACATACATCAAATATTCCGATTCCTTAGTTGGATCGAAATCTTTGAGGTATTTGTGGTTCGCTTTTGTATATCGATGACTACTTTGAACTAAACCCCCCCGAATTCCACTTTGAATAAATGAAATCATGTCTATATCCGATATTAACTCGAGGGATATTTTGGTAGTCTTCAACATCGCATCCCATGAGAAGCCCGGAGTTGTATAATAATGGGCAGGATCGAGTTCGTAGATACCTCTACAGATAGCCCTAAAATTCTGAAAGACATCTGTCAGCAACAAAACGTCTGTCTTCAAATATAGCTCTAAATAATCTCTAAGTGTTTTACACTTGAAGTGGGACCAAACCTGAACTGCATGGAGATAATCAGCTTCAGAACATTCTGAGTCTGTTAATTTGCTGAAAAATGCACTCCTTGGTGGGAGACAAGTTTCCATCAGCTTGCGCTCAGAATCTAAATATTCATAGGGAAATACACCTTTCCTACGAAGCAAACTAAAATCAGTACTATTTGGAAATTGATTTCGAAGAACTTTGAAATCCCCTTCATTTAAAGTTCCTGCAAGGTTGTCTAGGCTAGAGGGCATGAAACGAATAGTATCTAAAAATCTAATTTCTAATTTATTTTTTCCTATAGGAATATATTTTGAAATTGAAATATATACCTCCTTATTCAAGGGAATTATTTTAATTTCACCCTCAATCTCCCCGAGTTCTTTCACAAATAAATGAGCATCGTATTTAGACATATTGTGAAAGAAAACAGGTATGAAATCTCCTGTCTTATACTTTAGGTTACACTCGCTATGTGCAGCCCCTCGAAATTGACCTGTAAAATGACAGTGATCTCTCACTCTATCATTTCCTAAAACTCCCTTACATATGTGGCAGTTAAGGGCCTCATCGAAATCATAAGCATCCTGTGCACTCATTTGAAGGGGGACTATATAATTCATGTACTTCTCGTAAATAGCAGACAAATCAGACGTTAAACTATCTACAAAAGTGCGCCCGACATTTGAACCTGTCTTTGAAACATATTTGTCTAAGGCAGGGTCAAATGAACACTTAATATAATACCCGAAGGCAATCGGAATATGCTTATTTACTATTTGCGTCTTCTCACTTACATCTATCGTTGTGGGCTCGAGTATACACTCGAAGTCGGCATACACAGCAAAGGGTACCTCCAGCTGGCGGTTAATATGGTCGAATTTGATGACATCTCCTTCCTTGGGTGCTTCGCTCACAATGTTGGTGCATCTTTCTGCATGGCGTTGAGCTCTGGCCTCATTTGTTGAGTATGAGAGGCACTTGTTGCAGAACCAACGCTTATCACCGTTTTTTCCCAATTGTGATGATAGAAGCCTGTAAAACAAAAATGTATTTATATGTATAAGTGGATTGACATAAAAATATAATTATTTCATATATTTTTTTTTTTTTTGATATATTTATGTTTTTTCTTACCCGGACATATTTTTAATCCACATGTAATGGCCATAATTATCGGGGGTTGGTCCATCGAGGAAAAGCATATTTACGTGGTTCTCCTTCTCCTTTCCATTCGAATATAGTGGGCCGTATACGGTGTCCTTCTCCTCATCATACCCAAACACATTTACACTTATGTGAGGGTTTTGAAGCACGAAATTGTCAATGCTCTTTATTTTCATCGGGAACGTCAACCCAGTAAAATCGATTTTTATATTATTGGTGTGGATAATTGGTGATTTAATATCCACACCATAGGCATTGCACCTTTCTCCTTTCTCTTTTAAGGGGTTAAGTGCTGAGACTATTGCCCACTTGAAGCAGAAAACATCCCTATTCTGCACATTGATGCATGCTCTGCGTTTTTTAAGAGAGGGAGGGAGATCGAAATACTCAGATCCCTTGAGAGGAACACATTGCATCATGTTCAACTCGACCCTAACTATGCGTGTTAGGGTCCATCCACTGTCCTTCTCTTGGAACTCACCCATTTTCGTAATAATGGCTTCAGTGTGGGAATTATATAAATCGGATAAATTTGAGCCAATCGTAAGCAGAGTCATCTTACTCTGAAACGATTTCATTTCCACTTGTGTTTCATGTTCTTTAATTAACATGTATTCTGCAAACAGTTCAAAATTTATTTTTGAAGCTGTGTGGAACGCTAGCACTCTTTCGATATGAGGGAGTAGCGCTTGGCCCGCTTCATTTAGGAATTCAACAGGAATCCTAAGAGCTGCTCCCTCATTTATGAACATATACTGAAGGATGCGTCCCTTGTATCCATCGATGATTTGCTTTACACTCCCATCCAGGGGTCGGGTAGCAAAATATTTGTGCTGCTCCGTCCGCACATGGTTGTGCCATTGAGTTGATAGGGGTAGGTATCGCTGGCAGGAGTTGCAATAAATTGCATTCATGTTGTTGTTGATGATGTTGTTGTTGTTGGCGTACATTTTTGTATTTGTTTGTTTTTAAAAACTTTTGGTTTTTTGTTATTAATTTTTTTAAGATTTTTGGTTTTGTTCGTTTTTGATTGTTTTAAAAAACTTTTGGTTTTTGTTATTAATTTTTTTAAGGTTTTTGGTTTTGTTTGTTTTTGATTGTTTTTAAAAACTTTTGGTTTTTTGTTATTAATTTTTTTAAGGTTTTTTTCGATTTTGTGTATTTTGTAAATTATATTTTACAAACTTTTTTACACTTTGCACTTGTTTTTTATTTCACTTTGAAATTTTCGGTTGCGGTTGCGGCGGCGGTTGATGGTGACGGTTGAGACACAAACTAGGAGTGATTCTTAAGTCACAACTAGTCTTTTCGTAGACCCGCAAAACGATCAACAAACAAATACGAAAAATGTGGGACAAACACTTGATGTCCATTCCCAACCTTTCCATCCTTTTTTGAAGTGTGATCCAACTTCGATGAGTAACCGTTACAAGTGCATCCTTCACCCATCCAGATTTTTGGTGAGCTAATTGAGCAGGTTGTTGCACGCACTTGATCTAGTGTAGGTGGGATGAGGGTGGGAAAATTTGACTGCTCTGATCCTCTTTCCAGCGGCCCTTCAGTGGGAAAACAAGTGACCTTTTTCAAGTGAGGTATCTCACAGGGAAAATCACAGTCCTGAGTCGTGGGTGGGAACATGTTTCGACTCTGGCGCCCTTGTTCACTTACACCCCGTCCCTTTATCATGTGAGGATGTTGCCTGAACGTTCACGTCTGGCGCCCTTGTTCACTTACACCCCGTCCCTTTATCAAACGAGGATCGTGGGTGAACGTACACGGGATGCTCAGGATCACTCCGGGCGGAGCAGGACCGCCGCCGTGCGCCCTTTTTCAATTGCCTTAAGTGGGTGAACGTACACGTGTGGGTCAGGATCACTCCTGTCGGTGCAGGATCTCCCCGGTGCGCCCTTTTTCAATTGCCTCACCCTCTAAGTGAGGGGTCGTCGGTGCACGTGCATCGATCCGGGGTCGCTACCGGGATCGCTCCGTTGCATTCGCACTCGTATCCATATCCCTGTGGGAATCCCTTGAACACTTGATCTCAAGTGTCCTTTTACATGCACTGACCCTAATTTATTCCATCTTTATTACCCCCTCTTATGACAGGTTCATATCTCCCCCTAACTAAGTGCATTTTTATTATCTAAACCACTCTAATTTTGACAGCTAATCCATTAATTGCATTTTTATTACCCTTTTTACCGACATCAAAGGTCCCGAAACCAGGCTTATTTAACTACTCATGAGGAGTTCACTTGGGAAACCTTTTGTTTTGATTTTAGGGACAAATATGATGATGCAGAAGATGATGTTGACTTATGGAGAAGAATTTCTAAACGTAAACAAGGAGAGAATGAATCTTTCGATTCATATCAAGTTGGTATGGAAGAACTAGTAAATAGACTAGTGAGGTCTCTACCTGAACCGGACTTGGTTAAGCTGCTGATAGACAATTCAGAAAGTTCCCTTCGACTAGAGTTACTTCACTTAAACATTGTCTCGGTTAAGAAATTGTTAGCCGAAGTAAAGAAGCATGAAAAATTCTACAACGAAGTTCGCCAGAATTCAGCTAAGACTCCGTTCGCATATCGACGTAATATTTCTGAAATTGGTCAGGAAACAGATTGCGCCGGAGATTCGCCACCAATAGTATCAGCAATCCATCGAGGCAAAATGACTTGTTGGAATTGTGATAAAGGTCACCGTTGGGACGACTGCTTGGACATTAAGACCATATTTTGCTATGGGTGTGGCACCAAAAATACATATAAGCCGAATTGCTCGAAATGTAATCCTTCGGAAAACCGATCCAAGGATGTGTCGACCAGTCCACAGTAGGCACATCCGAACACCAATCAGACAAACAGAACCACCAGACTAAGACACTTCATCCCGAATCCAAAGACATCAAAACTTCGTTTGTACCTTTTCATGAAAGGATGTCAAGTTATATGAAAATTAGAAATATAATATTCGGAGATTTAAGCACGATGTTTAAAGCTGTTAAGCCCAGAAGATCTACTCTTCGCCTGAGGAAATTTTGGAAGAATATAGTTTCTACTCGTAGGCTATTGATTTCGTCAGTACAGGGGAAGGGAGATGATCGGCTTTACACTTCCGTTCTCATCAATGACAATGTGTACAATGCTTTGTTAGACTCAGTAGCCACTGTTAGTTGTGTAGGTCATGATGCAGCTAGAACACTCTTGAGCCACCCACAAACTCGTAAGTGTTCAGGGAAAGTTAAAACCGCAAGCGGCAACCTTTGTCCTGTAAAAGGAATCTTAACATGTACCCTGACATATCGGAATATTACCGAAAACATAGACTTTTTCATTATACCCGACTTGAATCAAGAAGTTTATCTGGGAATAGATTTCTTTAGGAAATTCAAACTAGCAGAGAAGCTTGAGGAAAGCATTGCTGAACTAGACGTTGGACCTACCGAGGAAGATTTAGAATCACCAAAATTACACAAACTTTCCAGTAGTGACCTATGTAAGTTGAAAAGCGTAATTGATATTTTTCCCTCTTATGAAAGAGAAGGCTTGGGGCGAACTAATCTCATTTCTCACTCGATTATATTATTATTACCTATATTACCTCAAATTGACGGTATCCTGAGTCGGTTACCTCCTGCACGGTTTATAACTGGTCTTGACATGAAACATGCTTTTTGGCAAATAACATTAGATGAGAAGTCGCGTCAGTATACAGCGTTTACTGTTCCTAACCGTCCTCTTTACCAATATAAGGTCATGCCATTCGGACTTACTAACGCACCGCAGACCTTATGCCGTTTAATGGATCATGTCATACCACCCCATCTTCGCAACCGAGTTTTTGTATATCTCGATGACTTATTAGTCTTATCAGACGATTTTGATTCGCACTTGGTTCTCCTGCAAGAAATAGCACTCTGTTTAAGGAAGGCCAATATCACAATTAATGTAGGAAAATCTAAGTTCTGCATGAGAGAAATTAAATATCTTGGATTTTTGATTTCTGACGGACAGATCAAGACCGATCCGTCTAAGATTCAGGCTATCAATGAGTTTCCGCTCCCAACAACAGTGAAACAACTACGTCGATTCTTAGGCTTATCCGGTTGGTATAGGAGATTTGTAGATAATTATGCAACGGTTAGTTATCCTCTGACGGAGATGATTAAGAAGAATAAGACTTCTTTAGTTTGGGATAACGATGCTAAAACCGCCTTTGAGGAATTGAAACGGAGATTGACAACCGCTCCCATCTTGGTAACACCAAATTTCTCGAAGCCATTCGTTTTGTTGTGTGATGCTAGTTCATTCGGCTTGGGTTGCGTTCTCGCACAGCGAAATGAGGAAGGATTCGAAATGCCAATTGGATACATGTCATGCAAGTTATCCAAAGCACAAAGGAATTATTCCGTTACAGAACTAGAGTGTTTGGCTGTTATAAAGGGAATCAAAAAGTTTCGCGCGTACATCGAGGGTCAAGACTTTTTGGTAATTACGGATCATGCCGCACTTCAGTGGCTCATGAGACAAAAAGATTTGTCAGGAAGACTTGCCCGATGGGCTATCCAATTACAAGGTTTTGATTTCCGCATAGAGCATCGAAAGGGCTCTCAGAATGTTATTGCTGACACGCTTTCAAGACAGAACGAGTCAGTAGAGGAATTCGAAGAACTAGGTCCGATTATCGATTTGGAATCGGAAGAGTTTCGTTCGTTTGAATATCTAGATTTGATTGATCGCATTCGTGCGAATCAAGAAAAATTTCCTGATCTTAAAGTGACAGACGGATATGTTTACAAAAGAACGGAAGCCGTTACTAACGAAACTGAGGCTGACGATAGTTTGTGGAAACTATGGGTACCTTCAAAGTTAACCCAAAGTATCCTTCAACGAGCTCATAATCCTCCAACCGCTTCACATTGTGGCATAGGAAAAATGATAGAAAAGCTTAAAAGGTATCTGTTTTGGCCAAAAATGCTTATACAAATTCGAGAGTATGTACAAGCTTGTTCGACTTGTAAACAAACCAAGAGTCCGAACATAGTACTTCGTCCTCCGATGGGAAAACCTAGGCAAACAGAGAGACCATTCCAACGACTGTATATGGATCTGTTAGGTCCATACCCGCGTTCGAAAGCAGGCAACATAGGATTGTTGATCATAGTGGATCAATTTACTAAATTTCATTTCCTCTGTCCGTTGAAAAGATTTACATCGGAAAAGATTTGTGAATACCTGGAGAATTCAATTTTGTTTACTTTCGGAGTTCCAGAGTCGATATTAACTGACAATGGATTGCAATTTCGTTCAGGATTTTTCGAATCATTTCTAACCCGATATTCAATTAAGCATATATGCACGGCTGTTTATTCTCCTCAAATCAACGCAAGCGAGAGATTAAATCGTTCGATTTTGGCGGCGATTCGAGCTTACGTGGGTAAAGATCACACAACCTGGGATCAGAATTTGAATGAGATAAATGGTGCTCTTCGATCTAGTTTGCACACCACGACAGGATATTCACCGTATTTTCTGACGTTTGGTCAAAACATGATTTTGAATGGCAAGGACTACGAACTGCTCAGAAAACTTAATTTGATTTCAGACGATGTTCGCATAATGTACCCCAATGCATTACAAATGGCAAGATATACAGCACAGCTGAACACGGCCAAATCACACGAAGCCAATGCAAAAATTTACAACTTGAGAAGCAGAAATATCCAATTTCAAGTTGGAGACAAGGTCTTCGTTCGAAACTTTTCGCAAAGCAACGCCAGCAAACAATTTAGCCACAAACTTGCTAACGTGTTCGTACCAGCAACCATAGCCAGAAAACTGAGTCCAGCATATTATGAATTATTTGGTGAAAATGGAAAGAAAATAGGCGTATATCACGCCAAAGATATACAAACCAGGTAGTACACTATCCTTTTTCAGATTACGATTCCTGTCGAAACTCGGGAACATAATCTGTGGTTGTAGTGGCCAGTGTACCCGAAAGAGAACAGAAGTTAACATTAATACAAATTATTAAATTCTGTTCGAACACAAACAAAACCACTGTTCGGCATACTGGGGTTAATAAAAAGCTCGTACAAGCTTTCAGAAGGAGACGCTACGCAATCTAGTGGTCCCTTTCGCACCTCAGTTGTCGCATTCTTTGCCTGGAAAGGTCCCGTTAAAGCTCGCTCGACTTGCGCCTTGGCAAAAGTTTCAGCGACCACGCGATCATTCAAATTTTTCCACTTCGAGACGACAGACGTAATTGCTCTAAATCCAGTGAAAACGTGAATTAAAAACCCACGTGCCGTGTTTAAACAATTATAAAACCTTCTCAGACCAACAAAAGTGTATTCTACAAGCAAAATTAATCGAATGCGAGGATTGAGATAGGTCAGTGGCTGTGTGTGTTGAGAGTGCGTCGAAGGAGCGAGAGAGTGCGAAAACCGCAGCTCTGGGATCGTCGGAGAAAATATAATAAATTGAGCAAAATTCAGAACAAGGTAAATAAAACCCAGAAAAGTGCTTGTTTAGGCAGCAACTGACCTCTAGTTTTTACCCAAATTCAAGGTACTATTGGTTCCCTTCGTTTGCCTAAGTACAGCCACGCCACGCGGTGTACACCTACATACACACACACACGCGGCATAGGCATTTTTGCTACGTGCATACATATGCATAAACGTATGCATGGGCAATGCGATTGGGACCGCTAACTGTAGTTCGCCACGAGTTTTCTTCAGTGTACCGGCGCACAGACGTGTATAGCAAACGAGAAGAGAAACACACAGAGAAGGAAGAACACGCTGGGTAATAGAAGAAAAGAAAACTGACCTACGACAATCGGCGTGAGTACAGCTACATATGTCGCGGATATAGGGTGCCTCAGAACGAGAACGTGAAAGAAACAGAAAGAGAACCGAAACACCCGATGCCGCTGCTGCTGATGGCTGGAGCTGCATAAGAACCAACGTTCAATTAGATTTGTATTTTTATTAACATTAGTTTGAGCATTATTAAATGAAGACGTAGCCATGTAGTTATCCACCTATATATATCTATTCAACGTAGTTTTAAGTCGAAAAGGCACCGAGCGAATTGAACGAGAATTGAAGTTGAAAGAAGTTCGATTGAACTTAGAATTAATTGAACACGATCTTGTCGAATAGAAATTGAAATTGAAATGAAGAATTATTGATGATAATTGAAACTGAATAATTGAACAATAATTGAAAGTTAATTGAAAAGAAAAATCTTGAAATGAAGCGTTAAAAATTTAGTTCTAGTTTTGTTTAAATACGATCGACTATAGATATGAGGCGAACCTGGTTCTAGATATGCCTGCAAATACCCTTTCTTAACCTATATTTTAATTTAAAATACGTTATTGATATCTTCTTCGCAACTACACTGACATTTATATATATAATTATCCATGATATAACTAACCATTGACTTACAGCCATGTAGCGGTTCATTGGGCCCAACGAGCTTCTCGGCGACAACAATGAGGTAACAAATCATAATGGTATTTGGTTAATAATTTGGTATCTACAGTATATTTAGAGAGGGATCGTTTGATTCGTATTTCTAAATAAGATGATCGATATGGATTGTTGCTAGCGATTAAATATAGAGATATAAAACCCTAATTCGTAATCAAATGTAGAAATTAAGAGACTTTCGCGTTTAAGGAGAGCTTATTAGTTTAAAAATGATGATTTAAGATTGAGATTCGATCGATATGGAGACTTTAGTTATTTTGTTTGAAATATATTGATAGGAATAAGTTGATATGATTTTGTAAATAAATAAGAACTGTCCTAGTACATAATGCCGTTGAAATATCAAGAGTAATGCGTTAATTTCATTATTTTAGGGGGGAATGTAAACAATGTTCCACACATTTCCAAAGGTAGGGAGGGTATAGAGGAACGAGTGATCATAACTTCTCGATCACTCCCAAAGGACAACGTTCACCAAGTTCACTGTCATCGTTTACACCGTTTGGGGATACCATCTGATGCAATTCTCTTGTTTGTTTTTATTCATTGTAACGTAGTTTCAGTCAAGTGCACTTATCTTTTTATATATGACTGGTGAGCACAAGGAAGTTATAGGGATAGGAAGGACCCCGACCCCAATACCGGCGAGCTGAGCGCAGAGCGCAGTATAGTGCACGAAAACCCGATTCCCTTTCCAGCCGAGGCTGAACCCGAAGACACTTTACAGCCGTACCAGAAGTAAAATCATTATAATATAAATTCTAAAGTTGATATATGCATTATTAGCTGAGTTGTGAACTTTTTGTTTACAAATTTACAATTGAGTATGCAAATGTATAAGCCGTATAAAAACTAATATAAGTACAAATTCTGCCGTGGATTCATGCATTATTAGCTGAGTTGTGAACTTTTTGTTTACAAATTTACAATTGAGTTAGCAAATGTATTAGCCTTCTAAAAACTAATCTAAGTACAAATTCTGCCGTGGATACATGCATTATTAGCGGAGTTGTGAACTTTTTGTTTACAAATTTACAATTAAGTATGCAAATGTATTAGACGTGTAAAAACTAATATAAATATGAATTCTGAAGTGGGTTCAGGCATTATTAGCTGAGTTGTGAACTTTTTGTTTACAAATTTACAATTGAGTATGAAAATGTATAAGCCGTGTAAAAACTAATATAAGAACAAATTATGCCGTGGATACATGCCTTATTAGCTGAGTTGTGAACTTTTTGTTTACAAATTTACAATTGAGTATGCAAATGTATTAGAATTGTAAGAATTAATTTATATAAATTCTGCCGTGGATATATGCATTATTATCTGAGCTGTGAACTTTTTGTTTACAAATTTACAATTGAGTATGCAAATGTATTAGTCGTGTAAAAACTAATATAAATACAAATTCTGAAGTGGATACAGACATTATTAGCTGAGTATGCAAATGTATTAGACGTGTAAAAACTAATATAAATATAAATTCTGAAGTGGATTCAGGCATTATTAGCTGAGTTGTGAACTTTTTGTTTACAAATTTACAATTGAGTATTGTGACGTAATTTCGCCGTTGAAAGGGGAAAACATAAACAGGGTATCGTTGTTCTCGATCATACCTCCGAGTGTTAACCACATTCAGGCTTGTCGACCCTTAACCATCAGCTGAGCGGGACCCATTGATTCCTAGCTCTAGCGGGAGATGTGGGGGGGTTTTTGCTGCGGATAAGGATTGTTACGTCAAAGGTTTTATTATAGAGTCCCTCCTGAATCTACACTATGAGACGATCCTCATTCGAAACCAACACACAAAACAATTGTCTCATAATTAGTAAAATATGAAACAAGGCAAAACTAAACTGCGAGAAAAAAAATTGAGAAACGAGAAAGCACGAATTAGTGTTTGAGCCTGCCGGGGTGGCCTTGGCTGTTGTTCGCCACACCCTATATCTTTACTCTCCCAACCATGGTCCTTCTTGTAATCGTTAGCGACAGACCCCAAAAGTATTTACGTATACATCAGTTTGTTAGTCTCCCATGCCATAAGTAAGAAAACTTAAAAATTCATCATCATTATAATAATTTTTAATAATCAAACAAAAATTCCTTTTCCATATTTTTCAGTGTACATATCTCCAATTAACAATAATAAACGAAGTCCTAATATAATTATTTTTCTTCATACATGTCTGCTAGATTTCAATGACTAATTTATTTATTTATTAATTATTAAACCCTATCATTACATAGCCTATTTTATTTACTTATGTTAATATAATTATTTATTTAATCATTTAAATTTTTTCCAGTGTCATTTTTAATTCTATTTTGTTTCGTTTAAAACAATGATAATGGTAAGGTGGTGCCTAATTATGATGCTATAAAATTATTAATTATGAAAATATAACTATGTCCATTTAATTGTTTTCATTTATTTATTTTTTTTTTGTTTTTGTTTCTTTTTGGGCCTACATAATTTTCTTTATTGTTATTCTATTTTTTTGTTTAGCTTCAACAACCTACATCGCACAATTACAATAAAACAGTTTTTATTGCTGAAAAAAGAAAATATGTATATGCAAAATAACAAAATAATTAGTTTTTAATTTTCTCAGTGTAGCGCATGTTTTGGCTTTACATTTAAATGCTTTAAATTTACGAGGATAACATGAATCAGAATAAAAAAGAGGAATTGGAAAAATAACAAAAATCAATCGATGCTGATAAGCATTAATGCCGGTAATCAGCCTTTACACTGGGCGACATAAGTTGTTGTCTGTTTTCACTCACCCACTTTGTTGTTCTCGAAGAAGGCCTTCTTGTCGATGCTGTTTTGGAGTGTATTAGGGGAAAATTAAAATTTAAAAATATAGCCGCATGATTTTTTAGTTACGTTTTCATATTTGATATTAATTATACAGCTACATATTATTTATTTTATTTTACTGTGTTTAGTTACGTTTTAATTTGTTTTTTGTATTCTTACTGGCAACGAAACTTTTTATTGCACTGTACGATTTTAGTTGGATTTGCTAAGCTCACGCTCTTGTTTTTTTTTCCTAGCATATTGCCTGCTCATATGCATCACCATCACCATCACTGTCATGGTTTTTATTTTAACACCTTTTACATGCCTATTTTAAATTTTATTTCTTATCCGATTTGGGGCACTTCAATAATAATTCATTTCATAATTTGGCAATAATGATGATGTTTCGAGAGGGTTTAACTCTATTGGTATTTAATAAAAAAAAAGATTTATATATATGTATTTACACTATTCTGCATGTTTTTTTTTTTCTGTTTTGAGGTCGGATTTTTTCTTAAGATTTTACATTTTTACTAGTCGTGTATTTAATGAGTTGTTTTAACCCATTTCCTCGTCTTCGTTAACTTTTAATTTGTCACTAGATTTTAAGGGTTTTTAATTTTTAATTTTTTTAAATCTGCACTGTGTTTCACACGTTTATTTTTGGGTCACTTTTTGTGGGTTTTTCTCTGCTCCAAGCTGCTGCGAACTCCAAATAAATTTTCCCCAGCAGAGATAGCTGTTCCAGCCGCCTGTTTTGCTGCCTCGTTTATCTACAGGAATTAAAATAATTAACGTTGTGCAAACGAGCCCAGGAATATTTTTAGAAATATTTACCCAGTGCTTCCTTTTCTTGTATTTTTTTCTGCTCAATCGACCTAGCGATTTCTCGCCGTGTAGTCGAAGAAAATAAGCGTGACCTACACGTGCAAAGAAAATATTATTATATGTCGATCGGCTTGGACATTTTTTTTATAAAAAATATTTACCTTGCCGACACGGCAATCTTTGGCAGCCGGTAGATTGGCGTTTGTTGATGGCCTTTTTCAACCGATGCCGAAATAGCAGTGGGATTAGGGTCCGGAGCACATGTGCATATGCTCACTTGTATATTTTCCCAGCTGGGTTCGGGACCAACTTCTCAGCTTGACGACTCCAATAGAAAAGATCGAAGCCAGAAGCTGGAGACCCGAAGAACCCTTCACCGATTTGCACTTCGGTATTCACCAGCTGGTGGTTTCAACTGTCATTTTTAAGACGTTGCCAGATAAGAGGTCGATACTAATTATCGCTACTATTTTTAGGCGCGGATCATTTTAATTAAAAAAAAAATACTAAAAAGTTTTTATATGGGTCCATTACACCACCAGATAATCTAACGAGGCTCCGAGGCACGATTAGCTGGAATTAGCTTCGAAGATCCTTGGCGTGATATGTACCGATTTCTTTGCCTTGTAATGTTTCGAGCAAGTAATAAGCTGTTCCTACTTTTTTCTTCACTCGACATTTTGAAAACTGCGGCCCTAATTTCTTATTGAAATTCTTAGAGAAATTACTCAGGTAAAAGTTGCGTTTAAACACCTCTTGGCCTTCTTTGTACGAGACTGGCCTGGATCGCAAGTTGTATTGCGTCGCATTACGCTCATAAGCCGTGCGGCTATTTTGCTTAATCTCCTCTCGTAACCAATGAAGTTTATCCTGACAATTCAAAAGCGGAGATTCTTCCAAGAGAGATAGCTTTCTCAACAACTTATAATCACTTCCATGATTTACCATATTGAAACCAAACAAAGCCTTGTAAGGTGAACAGCTAAGGGCTTGGTGCAGCGAGGATCGCAATGCCGAGGAAATGCTAGTTAAATTAGAATCCCATTCGGTTTGATCTGCTCGCAGATAGGATCGTATCGCAGCCAATAAGGAGCGATTTACCCTCTCCGCCGCGTTGCTCTGAGGAGAATATAACGCGGTAAGCGTATGCTTGATTCCAAACTTAGTTAAAAAGGCTTCAAACTCATTAGACTTGAATTGAGATCCATTGTCGCTTACGAGGATCTCGGGTGTTCCAAATTCAGCAAAAATTCGATTTCGCAGAAAATCTATTATCGCGGAAGATGTAAATTTTTTTAGTGGACACAACCAATGGTAACGACTGAAGTGATCAAGGACAATAAGTAACCCTATGTGACCTTTCTTGCTTCGCGGGTAAGGACCTAATATGTCAACATACAGTTTTTGAAACGGCCTGCACGAAACACTTTGTTGACCCATGGGAGGCCGTAATGTTGTGTTCGGGGCTTTAGTCTCTTTGCAAACATCGCACTCGCGAACGTATTCTCGAACTTGTTTGGACAAACCTGGCCAAAACAAGTGTCTTCGCAAACGTTCAATTGTTTTCTGCATTCCCCCGTGCGCAGATATAACGCAGTCATGCGCTTGGCGGATCGCCTCTACTCGTATTGCCTCCGGCACCCACAACTTCCAACAGTCCGAGTCCTGGGCTGCATTTCCGGAGGGGTGTTCGGTGCGAATGTACACAAATCGGTCTGCCGTTCGCAGATCCGGGAACTTTTCTCTATTTGCTTCTATTGTTTCCTTGAGCTGGATGTAATCAGGGTCTAGGAAGGATGACGATTCTAAATCAATTTCGGGACCTATCCATTCCACACTATCGATTTCTGGGTCACAAATGCGAGATAACGCATCTGGAGCAATATGATCTTTCCCTTTACGATGTGAAATAGTGAATTTAAAAGCTTGCAATCTAAAAATCCAACGGGCTAATCTGCCAGATACATTCTGCTGTCGCATAAGCCAGAGAAGGCTTGAGTGATCTGTCACTACTTCAAATGGCTGTAATTCTAAATAGCACCGGAATTTTTCGATCGCTAATATCACTGCCAGACATTCGCGTTCCGTTACACTATAGTTTCTTTGCGATTTCGAGAGTTTTTTGGACATAAATGCCAATGGTCTTCCCTCTCCGCTATCAGATACTTGTACCAACACAGCACCAATGCCGTAATCACTAGCATCACAGTGTACAAAAAATTTACGGGAAAAATCCGCATTTTGTAACACAGGCGCTGACGTTAGCAACTGTTTCAATTTCTCCATGGCGTCCTGGGCTTCCGGAGACCACTTAAAACATTTTCTTGTTTTTAAGACTTCTGTAATAGGACAGGTGATTTCTGCAAAGTCTTTTATAAATCGCCTGTACCAACCGCATACACCCAGAAAACGTCTCACTTTTTTCAAATTTTTCGGTGTTGGCCAGTTAATTACACAGGATATTTTTTCCGGATCAGTGGCTATTCCACCACTTCCGATCACATACCCTAGATAATTCACCTTAGTAACAGAAAAGTGACTTTTCTTTATGTTTAGAGTTAGGTTAGCTTTTTTGAATTGATCTGCAATACGCACTAGAACTGCTAAATGTGACGCAAAATCTTCTGAGACAATGCATAGGTCGTCGAGATATCCGAAAACGCAATGACGTAAATCTGGCGGAATTAAGTCATCCATTAGCCGGGACATCGTCGAGGGAGCATTACATAAGCCAAAAGGCATGACCGTAAACTGATATAATGCTCGACCTGGAACTGTAAATGCAGTCAATGGTTTCGCTTCCTCTGTCAACTCGATTTGCCAGTAGGCATCTTTAAGATCCAGTTTCGAAATCATATTTGCTTTTGGCAAACGAGCAAATATGCCTTCGATGCTTTGCAGTGGGTAAGCATCTTTTTTAGTAGCATCGTTCAGTTTCCGTGCGTCAAGGCATAAACGAACTTTGTTTGGCTTTACCACCAGCCGCATTGGAGAACTCCACGCACTTTGCGAAGGTTCGATCACTCCGAGGCTAAGCATGCGGTCAATTTCCGTATACATAAGCTTTTCGACAGCTGGGCTCACCGGATAATAACGCTGTTTCACAGGCTTGTTTTCTCCTATGTCGATACTATGCTTAATCAGGACAGTGCGACCTAATCCTTGTTTTTCAAAATTCGGAAATAACTCTTTAAGAGCCTCAAGTTGCTGTTTCTCTTTTACTGTTAATGGGTATTTTTCCTCCTCTTCACTTACTTCTATTTCCTCATTCAATATAGAACTAATGATCCCAGGAGCTAATTCAAAAGCTCGCCAGAAATCTATACCTAATATTAACCTCTGGGCTATAGACGGGATTATGAATAGTTCTACCTCTTTCTCTTTATTTTGATACTGCATTTTTACTTTGAGACTTCCTAGAACTTGGTGAGACTTGGCGTCAGCGGTTCGGACTTGAGACAAAATTGCCTTAAAATTGGGATACTTTGAAAAGTCCGTAAGCGCTAGGGATGAACCAATACAACTTATGTTGGCCCCCGTATCAAGCAAACCTAGTTCAGAAAAATCCAAGAATGCTACGCTGGCATAACTACGACGATCAATGTTGTTTTGAAACACAGTTGACACAATCATAGTTTTCTTCTTTTTTAACGAACGATAGTAATTTCGCATCCTGAGGGTATTCCGTCTACTCTTTTTCACGAGTCCAGCAAAAATTCGTTCTCTTACTAGATAATAGTTTCTTAACCTCTCATGATAGGGCTTAAATAATATATTAACTTCAGGATTCGACTTTTGATCTAACTTATTTTCTAAGATGCGAAGCTTTTCAACATCTGTTCTTGAGCTATCTTCTACTTCTGGGACACCCTTCCTGGATTGGATGCCCCCCCTTGCCGGTTTTCCGCCTTTCGCTTGCAGTTTTGGCAATTGGGTGTATATATTTGCGGGGCTCCGCAACCATAACAAAAAATACGTCTCTCGGCCAAGCAATTTTCCCATATGTGACCGGGAGCCTCACAGTTCCAACACAACAAAGGAGTTGTGCGTTGAATTGCTGCAATTTCGTTATCATCCTCACATTCCTGAGTCTCACTGAGTTGGTTGTCCTCCACCGCGTATACGCGATATGGTCCGGGCTTAGTTTGTGGTGGCCGCACTCGGCCTGCTTATGAACCAACCTTCGTAACTCGGAAATAGATGAAATGTTTTCAAATAACAATCTCTCATTCATGTCGATCAATAGATTTCCTTGTATCATCTCTACTAGCTCGTCTTCTGCAAAACTCACTGATAGTCTATCCATGAGCTTACAAACACTCTCATAAAACGTATCGAACGACTCTCCTGGCTTTTGCTTCCGGGAGCGAATTTGTTCACGTAACTCTGTTGCTGTTCTGCTCTCACGATATTGTTCTCGAAAAGCAGCGCAAAATTCTCTCCAGTTGAATGTTTGAACCCTTTTATGGTATCTCCAGAACCAACTACTAGCTTTACCAATTAAAAGATGATGAATATTTCTGCTGATAATTTCTAGATCACCGTCAAAATGTTCAACTGTCAAAATCTTCACTCGGTATAGAAATTCCTCTACCGATAATCCCTCTACTGTTCCATCAAACCTTACTCCCCATTTCTGAAGAACATCTGCGATTTTATGTGGACCAAGAGTATGCATATGCATACCATTTGCGGACCTATAACTTCGAAGTGTACCTGGGCTTGCATGTTCAGCTACTTGTCCGGGTGGCGGTGCTCGGCTCCCACTTCCTGACATAGATGACAAAACCCGAGTCACTGTTTCTCGAACGATAGATTCTATCTCCGCTCACGGTACACTATTGGCTACTGGCGGATTATTCTGTCTTCTTTGCCTTGGAGGGCGACCTCGTCTAACTGGTGCGTTGGCGACTTGATCTGATCTTGCCCTAACTTCTTGATTCGTAGGCGTACTTCCTGGTGGATGTTGGTTTTCTGAATTTGATAAATTTGACTGGTCATGAACTCTGACCAGAACCTCGGCTTCCGTTGGTGCCGGTTGTGCAATTGCTTCTAGTTGATGTGCTAACGACCGAGTACACGGACGAGAACCTGTTGCAACGACTCTTTTTGGAGGGTTGTTGACCGCGCTCCTTGCATTCGGTGAATGGCTACCTACAACTACTTTCCAATCTTTTGGCTGTACTGCTTTTAAGCAGCAAGGACACTCTTTATGTACTGGTACATGTGTTTCCAAACAATGCTTATGAAAAATGTGATTACATTGCGTTATAACACAAGGTTGTGTGTTTAGCATAATTTCTTCGCAAATAAGACAGATATTTGCTGCCGAATCTGCTTGATGCTGAGTTTTTCCTGACTCAAAGCTGTGTTCAAGTGGCATACTTAACAATTTTTTTTTCTTATGGCGTTTTCAGGGAGACATAAACAAAAGATGCATACTTCTGGGCTTTCTACTAATTCTGTGCTTTATGAATTTATTTAAATTGGGCTATTGCAATTAGTAAATGTAATTCTTGTGCATGACCTCCATTATCTACTTTACTGTACAGTTTTCTACGGACAATAAAACACATATGCATTTATATTGTATTCCAGTAGCTTACCTCTAGTTCGTTTTCCAACAATGATCACACAATAGAACACATTGGATCAAGACTTTCTCTTACTTTACTCAAGTTGTTAATTATTCTGATAGCAAGCTACCTGTAATCTCGGTCGAAAATTTCCGAATACTCAAAAACTCGATTTCCAAAGATGTATAACAAAATCAATCAGTTTTCTTGACTACTTTCATAATGGTAATAAAAATCTCATCAAAGACAAAGAGCTTTCAGATTATGACTGTTGTAACAACCCGATACTGTTCTCACAAATTACAAAGGCTAAAGCGAAAAACGATTTCGTTTCAGCTCTGTCACTCGTTAGATCATACGTTGATGTTATTTGGTTGCAAGCTATTTTATTCCAAAGAATTTTCTTTTTCAGAATTAAATTTCTACGGTCGATGCCTATCAGCACTCGCTAATAATGGATCGCTTTCCAATAGTCTATTTAAAACTTACTAAAGCTTGATTTACAACTTTCAATAATCAGGGGTTAGTACCTATACAAAACAAACATTTAAGCACCTGCCTCTTAGCATTAGCGACTGCACGGTAAATCGAAGGGCTGATCGCACCTGCCTGCTGGGCCAAAATATATGTACCGTAAACGTACTTGCCCCACACGTTGGGCGCCAAAAATCTATGTGACGTAATTTCGCCGTTGAAAGGGAAAACATAAACAGGGTATCGTTGTTCTCGATCATACCTCCGAGTGTTAACCACATTCAGGCTTGTCGACCCTTAACCAGCAGCTGAGCGGGACCCATTGATTCCTAGCTCTAGCGGGAGATGTGGGGGGGGTTTTTGCTGCGGATAAGGATTGTTACGTCAAAGGTTTTTATTATAGAGTCCCTCCTGAATCTACACAATGAGACGATCCTCATTCGAAACCAACACACAAAACAATTGTCTCATAATTAGTAATATATGAAACAAGGCAAAACTAAACTGCGAGAAAAAAATTGAGAAACGAGAAAGCACGAATTAATATTTGAGCCTGCAGGGGTGGCCTTAGCTGTTGTTCGCCACACCCTATATCTTTACCCTCCCAACCATGGTCCTTCTTGTAATCGTTAGCGACAGACCCCAAAAGTATTTACGTATACATCAGTTTGTTAGTCTCCCATGCCATAAGTAAGAAAACTTAAAAATTCATCATCATTATAATAATTTTTAATAATCAAACAAAAATTCCTTTTCCATATTTTTCAGTGTACATATCTCCAATTAACAATAATAAACGAAGTCCTAATATAATTATTTTTCTTCATACATGTCTGCTAGATTTCAATGACTAATTTATTTATTTATTAATTATTAAACCCTATCATTACATAGCCTATTTTATTTACTTATGTTAATATAATTATTTATTTAATCATTTAAATTTTTTCCAGTGTCATTTTTAATTCTATTTTGTTTCGTTTAAAACAATGATAATGGTAAGGTGGTGCCTAATTATGATGCTATAAAATTATTAATTATGAAAATATAACTATGTCCATTTAATTGTTTTTATTTATTTATTTTTTTTTTTTGTTTTTGTTTCTTTTTGGGCCTACATAATTTTCTTTATTGTTATTCTATTTTTTTGTTTAGCTTCAACAACCTACATCGCACAATTACAATAAAACAGTTTTTATTGCTGAAAAAAGAAAATATGTATATGCAAAATAACAAAATAATTAGTTTTTAATTTTCTCAGTGTAGCGCATGTTTTGGCTTTACATTTAAATGCTTTAAATTTACGAGGATAACATGAATCAGAATAAAAAAGAGGAATTGGAAAAATAACAAAAATCAATCGATGCTGATAAGCATTAATGCCGGTAATCAGCCTTTACACTGGGCGACATAAGTTGTTGTCTGTTTTCACTCACCCACTTTGTTGTTCTCGAAGAAGGCCTTCTTGTCGATGCTGTTTTGGAGTGTATTAGGGGAAAATTAAAATTTAAAAATATAGCCGCATGATTTTTTAGTTACGTTTTCATATTTGATATTAATTATACAGCTACATATTATTTATTTTATTTTACTGTGTTTAGTTACGTTTTAATTTGTTTTTTGTATTCTTACTGGCAACGAAACTTTTTATTGCACTGTACGATTTTAGTTGGATTTGCTAAGCTCACGCTCTTGTTTTTTTTTTCCTAGCATATTGCCTGCTCATATGCATCACCATCATCATTTTTATTTTAACACCTTTTACATGCCTATTTTAAATTTTATTTCTTATCCGATTTGGGGCACTTCAATAATAATTCATTTCATAATTTGGCAATAATGATGATGTTTCGAGAGGGTTTAACTCTATTGGTATTTAATAAAAAAAAAGATTTATATATATGTATTTTCACTATTCTGCATGTTTTTTTTTTTCTGTTTTGAGGTCGGGTTTTTTCTTAAGATTTTACATTTTTACTAGTCGTGTATTTAATGAGTTGTTTTAACCCATTTCCTCGTCTTCGTTAACATTTAATTTGTCACTAGATTTTAAGGGTTTTTAATTTTTAATTTTTTTAAATCTGCACTGTGTTTCACACGTTTATTTTTGGGTCACTTTTTGTGGGTTTTTCTCTGCTCCAAGCTGCTGCGAACTCCAAATAAATTTTCCCCAGCAGAGATAGCTGTTCCAGCCGCCTGTTTTTGGCCGGCGCTGAATAGCGTAACCAATCTGCTCTGCTGCCTCGTTTATCTACAGGAATTAAAATAATTAATGTTGTGCAAACGAGCCCAGGAATATTTTTAGAAATATTTACCCAGTGCTTCCTTTTCTTGTATTTTTTTCTGCTCAATCGACCTAGCGATTTCTCGCCGTGTAGTCGAAGAAAATAAGCGTGACCTACACGTGCAAAGAAAATATTATTATATGTCGATCGGCTTGGACATTTTTTTTATAAAAAATATTTACCTTGCCGACACGGCAATCTTTGGCAGCCGGTAGATTGGCGTTTGTTGATGGCCTTTTTCAACCGATGCCGAAATAGCAGTGGGATTAGGGTCCGGAGCACATGTGCATATGCTCGCTCGTATATTTTCCCTGCTGGGTTCGGGACCAACTTCTCAGCTTGACGACTCCAATAGAAAAGATCGAAGCCAGAAGCTGGAGACCCAAAGAACCCTTCACCGATTTGCACTTCGGTATTCACCAGCTGGTGGTTTCAACTGTCATTTTTAAGACGTTGCCAGATAAGAGGTCGATACTAATTATCGCTACTATTTTTAGGCGCGGATCATTTTAATTTCCAAAAAAATACTAAAAAGTTTTTATATGGGTCCATTACAGTATGCAAATGTATTAGCCTTCTAAAAACTAATATAAGTACAAATTCTGCCGTGGATACATGCATTATTAGCTGAGTTGTAAACTTTTTGTTTTCAAAATTACACTCAATTGTAATTGCAAATGTATTAGCCGTGTAAAAACTATTATAAATACACATTCTGAAGTGGATACAGACATTATTAGCTGAGTTATGAACTTTTTGTTTACAATTTACAATTGAGTGTGCAAATGTATAATGTAATGGACCCATATAAAAACTTTTTAGTATTTTTTTAAATTAAAATGATACGCGCCTAAGAATAGTAGCGATAATTAGTATCGACCCCTTATCTGGCAACGTCTTAAAAATGACAGTTGAAACCACCAGCTGGTGAATACCGAAGTGCAAATCGGTGAAGGGTTCTTCGGGTCTCCAGCTTCTGGCTTCGATCTTTTCTATTGGAGTCGTCAAGCTGAGAAGTTGGTCCCGAACCCAGCAGGGAAAATATACGAGCGAGCATATGCACATGTGCTCCGGACCCTAATCCCACTGATATTTCGGCATCGGTTGAAAAAGGCCATCAACAAACGCCAATCTACCGGCTGCCAAAGATTGCCGTGTCGGCAAGGTAAATATTTTTTATAAAAAAATGTCCAAGCCGATCGATATATAATAAAATTTTCTTTGCACGTGTAGGTCACGCTTGTTTTCTTTGACTACACGGCGAGAAATCGCTAGGTCGATTGAGCAGAAAAAATACAAGAAAAGGAAGCACTGGGTAAATATTTCGAAACAATTCTTGGGCTCGTTTGCACAAGATTAATTAATTTAATTCCTGTAGCTAAACGAGGCAGCAGAGCAGATTGGTTACGCTATTCAGCGCCGGCCAAAAAAAGGCGGCTGGAGCAGTTATCTCTGCTGGGGAAAATTTATTTGGAGTTCGCAGCAGCTTGGAGCACAGAAAAACCCACAAAAAGTGACCCAAAAATAAACGTGTAACACACAGTGCAGATTAAAAAAATTTAAAATTAAAAGCCCTTAAAATCTAGTGACAAATTAAAAGTTAACGAAGACGAGGAAATGGGTTAAAACAACTCATAAAATACACGACTAGCTAAAATGTAAAATCTTAAGAAAAAAACCCGACCTCAAAACAGAAAAAAAAAACATGCAAAATAGTGTAAAAACACATACATAAAACTTATTTTTTTTGTTTGTTCGATTAAAAACCACTAGAGTTAAAACCATATCGAATCATCATCATTAGTACCCAATCATGAAATTATGAAGTGTCTCAAATCCGATAAGAAATAAAAATTTAAAATAGGCATGTAAAAGGTGTTAAAAAAAACAATGACAGTGGTAGTGATGGTGATGCATATGAGCAGTCAATATGATAGAAAAAAAAACAAGAGCGTGAGCTTAGCAAATCCAACTAAAATCGTACAGTGCAATAAAAAGTTTCGTTGCCAGTAAGAATATAAAAAATTTTTAAACTAAACAAAAAAATAAAACACCAGAAAATAAAATAAATAATATGTATATATAGAATGAATATAAAATATGAAAAACGTAGCTGAAAAAAAAAAAATTTTAAATAACTTCTACATATTTTAAATATTAATCAAAAAAAAAAAAAAAACAAACCAAACAAACAAATTAAGATCATGCGGCTATATTTTTAATTTTTAATTTTCCCCTAATACACACCAAAACCTCATCGACAAGAAGGCCTTCTTCGAGAAAAACAAAGTGGGTGAGTGAAAAAGTGAAAACAGAAAACAAATTATGTCGCCCAGTGTAAAGGCTGATTACCGGCATTAATGCTTATCAGCATCGATTGATTTTTGTTATTTTTTCAATTCCTCTTTTTTATTCTGATTCATGTTATCATCGTAAATTGAAAGCATTTAAATGTAAAGCCAAAACATGCGCTACACTGAGAAAATTAAAACCTAATTATTTTGTTATTTTTCATATACATATTTTCTTTTTTCAGCAAAAGAAACTGTTTTATTGTAATTGTGCGATGTAGGTTGTTGAAGCTAAACAAAAATAGAATAATAATAAAGAAATAAAATTATGTAGACCCAAAACAAAAAAAAAAAAAAACAACAAAAAAATAAAAACAATTAAATGGGTATAGTTATATTTTCAGAATATTTTCTAGCATCATAATTAGGCACCACATTACCATTATCATTGATTTACACTAAACAAAATAGGATTATAATGACACTGAAAAAAAAAAAATTAAATGATTAAATAAATAATTATCTTAACCATAAGTAAATAAAATAGGCTATGTAATGATAGGGTTTAATAATTACTAAATAAATAAATTAGGCATTGAAACCTAGCAGACATGTATGAAGAAAAATAATTATATTAAGACTTCGTTTGTTATTGTGAATTTGGAGAGATGTACACTGAAGAATATCGAAAAGGAATTTTTGTTTGATTATTAAAAATTATTATAATGATGATGAATTGTTAAGTTTTCTTATTTATGGCATGGGAGACCAACAAATTGATGCATACGTAAATACTTTTGGGGTCTTTCGCTAACGATTACAGAAGGACCATGGTTGGGAGGGTAAAGATATAGGGTGTGGCGAACAACACCTAAGGCCACCCCTGCACGCTCAAACCCTAATTCGTGCTTTCTCGTTTCTCAATTTTTTTTCGCAGTTTAGTTTTGCCTTGTTTCATATTTTACTAATTATGAGACAATTGTTTTGTGTGTTGGTTTCGTATGAGGATCGTCTCATTGTGTAGATTCAGGAGGGACTCTATAAAAAAACCTTTGACGTAACAATCCTTATCCGCAGCAAACCCCTCCCCCCCTCACATCTCCCGCTAGAGCTAGGAATCAATGGGTCCCGCTCAGCTGCTGGTTAAGGGTCGACAAGCTTGAATGTGGTTAACACTCGGAGGTATGATCGAGAACAACGATACCCTGTTTATGTTTTCCCCTTTCAACGGCGTAATTACGTCACAATAAGCCGTGTAAAAACTAATATAAGTACAAATTCTGCCGTGGATACATGCATTATTAGCTGAGTAATGAACTTTTTGTTTACAAATTTACAATAGAGTATGCAAATGTATTAGCCATGTAAATACTAATATAAGTACAAATTCTGCCGTGGATACATGCATTATTAGCGGAGTTGTGAACTTTTTGTTTACAAATTTACAATTGAGTATGCAAATGTATTAGAATTGTAGGAATTAATTTAAATTTAAATTCTGCCGTGGATACATGCATTATTAGCTGAGATGTGAACTTTTTGTTTACAAATTTACAATTGAGTATGCAAATGTTTTAGGATTGTAAGAACTAATTTAAATATAAATTCTGAAGTGGATACATACATTATTAGCTGAGTATGCAAATGTATTAGACGTGTAAAAACTAATATAAGTACAAATTCTGCCGTGGATTCATGCATTATTAGCTGAGTTGTGAACTTTTTGTTTACAAATTTACAATTGAGTTTGCAAATGTATTAGCCTTCAAAAAACTAATATAAGAACAAATTCTGCCGTGGATACATGCATTATTAGCTGAGTTGTGAACTTTTTGTTTACAAATTTACAATTGAGTATGCAAATGTATTAGCCTTCTAAAAACTAATATAATTACAAATTCTGAAGTGGATATATGCATTATTATCTGAGTTGTGAACTTTTTGTTTACAAATTTACAATTGAGTATGCAAATGTATTAGCCATGTAAAAACTAATATAATTACAAATTCTGAAGTGGATTCAGGCATTATTAGCTGAGTTATGAACTTTTTGTTTACAATTTACAATTGAGTGTGCAAATGTATAAGCCGTGTAAAAACTATTATAAATACAATTTCTGAAGTGGATACAGACATTATTAGCTGAGCAGTGAACTTTTTGTTTACAAATTTACAATTGAGTATGCAAATGTATTAGCCATGTAAAAACTATTATAAATACAAATTCTGAAGTGGATACAGACATTATTAGCTGAGTATGCAAATGTATTAGACGTGTAAAAACTAATATAAGTACAAATTCTGCCGTGGATTCATGCATTATTAGCTGAGTTGTGAACTTTTTGTTTACAAATTTAAAATTGAGTATGCAAATGTATTAGAATTGTAAGAACTAATTTAAAAATAAATTGTGCCGTGGATACATGCATATTTAGCTGAGTTGTGAACTTTTTGTTTATAAATTTACAATTAAGTATGCAAATGTATTAGCCATGTAAAAACTAATATAATTACAAATTCTGAAGTGGATATATGCATTGTTATCTGAGTTGTGAACTTTTTGTTTACAAATTTACAATTAAGTATGCAAATGTATTAGACGTGTAAAAACTAATATAAATATAAATTCTGAAGTGGATTCAGGCATTATTAGCTGAGTTGTGAACTTTTTGTTTACAAATTTACAATTGAGTATGCAAATGTATAAGCCGTGTAAAAACTAATATAAGAAAAAATTCTGCCGTGGATACATGCATTATTAGCTGAATTGTGAACTTTTTGTTTACAAATTTACAATTGAGTTTGCAAATGTATTAGCATTCTAAAAACTAATCTAAGTACAAATTCTGCCGTGGATACATGCATTATTAGCGGAGTTGTGAACTTTTTGTTTACAAATTTAAAATTGAGTATGCAAATGTATTAGAATTGTAAGAAATAATTTAAATACAAATTATGCCGTGGATACATGCATTATTAGCTGAGATGTGAACTTTTTGTTTACAAATTTACAATTGAGAGTGCAAATGTATAAGCCGTGTAAAAACTATTATAAATACAAATTCTGAAGTGGATACAGACATTATTAGCTGAGCAGTAAACTTTTTGTTTACAAATTTACAATTGAGTAAAAACTATTATAAATACAAATTCTGAACTGGATACAGACATTATTGGCTGAGTATGCAAATGTATTAGACGTGTAAAAACTAATGTAAATATAAATTCTGAAGTGGATTCAGGCATTATTAGCTGAATTGTGAACGTTTTATTTACAATTTACAATTGAGTATGCAAATGTATAAGCCGTGTAAAAACTAATATAAGAACAAATTCTGCCGTGGATACATGCATTATTAGCTGAGTTGTGAACTTTTTGTTTTCAAATTTACAATTGAGTATGCAAATGTATTAGCCGTGTAGAAATTATTATAAATACACATTCTGAAGTGGATACAGACATTATTAACTGAGTTATGAACTTTTTGTTTACAATTTACAATTGAGTGCGCAAATGTATAAGCCGTGTAAAAACTTATATAAGTAGAAATTCTGCCGTGGATACATGCATTATTAGCTGAGTAATGAACTTTTTGTTTACAAATTTACAATAGAGTATGCAAATGTATTAGCCATGTAAAAACTAATATAAGTACAAATTATGCCGTGGATACATGCATTATTAGCTGAGTTGTGAACTTTTTGTTTACAAATTTACAATTGAGTATGCAAATGTATTAGCCATGTAAAATCTAATATAATTACAAATTCTGAAGTGGATATATGCACTATTATCTGAGTTGTGAACTTTTTGTATACAAATTTACAATTGAGTATGCAAATGTATTAGCCATGTAAAAACTAATATAATTACAAATTCTGAAGTGGATATATGCACTATTATCTGAGTTGTGAACTTTGTGTTTACAAATTTACAATTAAGTATGCAAATGTATTAGACGTGTAAAAACTAATATAAATATAAATTCTGAAGTGCATTCAGGAATTATTAGCTGAGTTGTGAACTTTTTGTTTACAAATTTACAATTGAGTATGCAAATGTATAAGCCGTGTAAAAACTAATATAAGTACAAATTCTGCCGTGGATACATGCATTATTAGCTGAGTTGTGAACTTTTTGTTTTCAAATTTACAATTGAGTATGCAAATGTATTAGTCGTGTAAAAACTATTATAAATAAAAATTCTGAAATGGAATCAGGCATTATAAGCGGAGTTGTGAACTTTTTATTTACAAATTTACAATTGAGTATGCAAATGTATTAGCATTGTAAGAACTAATTTAAATATAAATTCTGCCGTGGATACACGCATTATTAGCTGAGATGTGAACTTTTTGTTTACAAATTTACAATTGAGTATGCAAATGTATTAGCCGTGTAAAAACTAATATAAATACAAATTCTGCGGTGGATACATGCATTATTAGCTGAGATGTGAACTTTTTGTTTACCAATTTACAATTGAGTATGCAAATGTATAAGCCGTGTAAAAACTAATATAAGAACAAATTCTGCCGTGGATACATGCATTATTAGCGGAGTTGTGAACTTTTTGTTTACAAATTTACAATAGAGTATGCAAATGTATTAGCCATGTAAAAACTAATATAAGTACAAATTATACCGTGGATACATGCATTATTAGCTGAGTTGTGAACTTTTTGTTTACAAATTTACAATTGAGTATGCAAATGTATTAGCCATGTAAAAACTAATATAAGTACAAATTATACCGTGGATACATGCATTATTAGCTGAGTTGTGAACTTTTTGTTTACAAATTTACAATTGAGTATGCAAATGTATTAGCCATGTAAAAACTAATATAATTAAAAATTCTGAAGTGGATATATGCACTATTATCTGAGTTGTGAACTTTTTGTTTACAAATTTACAATTAAGTATGCAAATGTATTAGCCGTGTAAAAACTAATATAAATATAAATTCTGCCGTGGATACATGCATTATTAGCTGAGTTGTGAACTTTTTGTTTATAAATTTACAATTGAGTATGCAAATGTATTAGCCATGTAAAAACTAATATAATTACAAATTCTGAAGTGGATTCAGGCATTATTAGCTGAGTTATGAACTTTTTGTTTACAACTTACAATTGAGTGTGCAAATGTATAAGCCGTGTAAAAACTATTATAAATACAAATTCTGAAGTGGATACAGACATTATTAGCTGAGCAGTGAACTTTTTGTTTACAAATTTACAATTGAGTATGCAAATGTATTAGCCATGTAAAAACTATTATAAATACAAATTCTGAAGTGGATACAGACAATATTAGCTGAGTATGCAAAAGTATTAGACGTGTAAAAACTAATATAAGTACAAATTCTGCCGTGGATTCATGCATTATTAGCTGAGTTGTGAACTTTTTGTTTACAAATTTACAATTGAGTTTGCAAATGTATTAGCCTTCAAAAAACTAATATAAGAACAAATTCTGCCGTGGATACATGCATTATTAGCTGAGTTGTGAACTTTTTGTTTACAAATTTACAATTGAGTATGCAAATGTATTAGCATTGTAAGAACTAATTTAAATATAAATTCTGCCGTGGATACACGCATTATTAGCTGAGATGTGAACTTTTTGTTTACAAATTTACAATTGAGTATGCAAATGTATTAGCCGTGTAAAAACTAATATAAATACAAATTCTGCCGTGGATACATGCATTATTATCGGAGTTGTGAACTTTTTGTTTACAAATTTAAAATTGAGTATGCAAATGTATTAGCCATGTAAAAACTAATATATGTACAAATTATACCGTGGATACATGCATTATTAGCTGAGTTGTGAACTTTTTGCTTACAAATTTACAATTGAGTATGCAAATGTATTAGCCATGTAAAAACTAATATAATTAAAAATTCTGAAGTGGATATATGCACTATTATCTGAGTTGTGAACTTTTTGTTTACAAATTTACAATTAAGTATGCAAATGTATTAGCCGTGTAAAAACTAATATAAATATAAATTCTGCAGTGGATACATGCATTATTAGCTGAGTTGTGAACTTTTTGTTTATAAATTTACAATTGAGTATGCAAATGTATTAGCCATGTAAAAACTAATATAATTACAAATTCTGAAGTGGATTCAGGCATTATTAGCTGAGTTATGAACTTTTTGTTTACAATTTACAATTGAGTGTGCAAATGTATAAGCCGTGTAAAAACTATTATAAATACAAATTCTGAAGTGGATACAGACATTATTAGCTGAGCAGTGAACTTTTTGTTTACAAATTTACAATTGAGTATGCAAATGTATTAGCCATGTAAAAACTATTATAAATACAAATTCTGAAGTGGATACAGACATTATTAGCTGAGTATGCAAAAGTATTAGACGTGTAAAAACTAATATAAGTACAAATTCTGCCGTGGATTCATGCATTATTAGCTGAGTTGTGAACTTTTCGTTTACAAATTTAAAATTGAGTTTGCAAATGTATTAGCCTTCAAAAAACTAATATAAGAACAAATTCTGCCGTGGATACATGCATTATTAGCTGAGTTGTGAACTTTTTGTTTACAAATTTACAATTGAGTATGCAAATGTATTAGCCGTGTAAAAACTAATATAAATACAAATTCTGCGGTGGATACATGCATTATTAGCTGAGATGTGAACTTTTTGTTTACCAATTTACAATTGAGTATGCAAATGTATAAGCCGTGTAAAAACTAATATAAGAACAAATTCTGCCGTGGATACATGCATTATTAGCTGAGTTGTGAACTTTTTGTTTACAAATTTACAATAGAGTATGCAAATGTATTAGCCATGTAAAAACTAATATAAGTACAAATTATACCGTGGATACATGCATTATTAGCTGAGTTGTGAACTTTTTGTTTACAAGTTTACAATTGAGTATGCAAATGTATTAGCCATGTAAAAACTAATATATGTACAAATTATACCGTGGATACATGCATTATTAGCTGAGTTGTGAACTTTTTGTTTACAAATTTACAATTGAGTATGCAAATGTATTAGCCATGTAAAAACTAATATAATTAAAAATTCTGAAGTGGATATATGCACTATTATCTGAGTTGTGAACTTTTTGTTTACAAATTTACAATTAAGTATGCAAATGTATTAGCCGTGTAAAAACTAATATAAATATAAATTCTGCAGTGGATTCAGGCATTATAAGCGGAGTTGTGAACTTTTTGTTTACAAATTTACAATTGAGTATGCAAATGTATTAGCATTGTAAGAACTAATTTAAATATAAATTCTGCCGTGGATACACGCATTATTAGCTGAGATGTAAACTTTTTGTTAACTAATTTACAATTAAGTATGCAAATGTATAAGCCGTGTAAAAACTAATATAAGAACAAATTCTGCCGTGGATACATGCATTATTAGCTGAGTTGTGAACTTTTTGTTTACAAATTTACAATAGAGTATGCAAATGTATTAGCCATGTAAAAACTAATATAAGTACAAATTATACTGTGGATTCATGCATTATTAGCTGAGTTGTGAACTTTTTGTTTACAAATTTACAATTGAGTTTGCAAATGTATTAGCCTTCTAAAAACTAATCTAAGTACAAATTCTGCCGTGGATACATGCATTATTATCGGAGTTGTGAACTTTTTGTTTACAAATTTAAAATTGAGTATGCAAATGTATTAGAATTGTAAGAACTAATTTAAATATAAATTGTGCCGTGGATACATGCATATTTAGCTGAGTTGTGAACTTTTTGTTTATAAATTTACAATTGAGTATGCAAATGTATTAGCCATGTAAAAACTAATATAATTACAAATTCTGAAGTGGATATATGCATTGTTATCTGAGTTGTGAACTTTTTGTTTACAAATTTACAATTAAGTATGCAAATGTATTAGACGTGTAAAAACTAATATAAATATAAATTCTGAAGTGGATTCAGGCATTATTAGCTGAGTTGTGAACTTTTTGTTTACCAATTTACAATTAAGTATGCAAATGTATAAGCCGTGTAAAAACTAATATAAGAACAAATTCTGCCGTGGATACATGCCTTATTAGCTGAGTTGTGAACTTTTTGTTTACAAATTTACAATAGAGTATGCAAATGTATTAGCCATGTAAAAACTAATATAAGTACAAATTATACCGTGGATTCATGCATTATTAGCTGAGTTGTGAACTTTTTGTTTACAAAATTTACAATTGAGTTTGCAAATGTATTAGCCTTCTAAAAACTAATCTAAGTACAAATTCTGCCGTGGATACATGCATTATTATCGGAGTTGTGAACTTTTTGTTTACAAATTTAAAATTGAGTATGCAAATGTATTAGAATTGTAAGAACTAATTTAAATATAAATTGTGCCGTGGATACATGCATATTTAGCTGAGTTGTGAACTCTTTGTTTATAAATTTAAAATTGAGTATGCAAATGTATTAGCCATGTAAAAACTAACAAAATTACAAATTCTGAAGTGGATATATGCATTGTTATCTGAGTTGTGAACTTTTTGTTTACAAATTTACAATTGAGTATGCAAATGTATTAGCCATGTGAAAACTATTATAAATACAAATTCTGAAGTGGATACAGACATTATTAGCTGAGCAGTAAACTTTTTGTTTACAAATTTACAATTGAGTATGCAAATGTATTAGCCATGTAAAAACTATTATAAATACAAATTCTGAAGTGGATACAGACATTATTAGCTGAGTATGCAAATGTATTAGACGTGTAAAAACTAATGTAAATATAAATTCTGAAGTGGATTCAGGCACTATTAGCTGAATTGTGAACTTTTTATTTACAATTTACAATTGAGTATGCAAATGTATAAGCCGTGTAAAAACTAATATAAGTACAAATTCTGCCGTGGATACAGACATTATTAGCTGAGCAGTAAACTTTTTGTTTACAAATATACAATTGAGTATGCAAATGTATTAGCCGTGTAGAAATTATTATAAATACACATTCTGAGGTGGATACAGACATTATTAGCTGAGTTATGAACTTTTTGTTTACAATTTACAATTGAGTGCGCAAATGTATAAGCCGTGTAAAAACTTATATAAGTACAAATTCTGCCGTGGATACATGCATTATTAGCTGAGTAATGAACTTTTTGTTTACAAATTTACAATAGAGTATGCAAATGTATTAGCCATGTAAAAACTAATATAAGTACAAATTATGCCGTGGATACATGCATTATTAGCTGAGTTGTGAACTTTTTGTTTACAAATTTACAATTGAGTATGCAAATGTATTAGCCATGTAAAATCTAATATAATTACAAATTCTGAAGTGGATATATGCACTATTATCTGAGTTGTGAACTTTTTGTATACAAATTTACAATTGAGTATGCAAATGTATTAGCCATGTAAAAACTAATATAATTACAAATTCTGAAGTGGATATATGCACTATTATCTGAGTTGTGAACTTTGTGTTCACAAATTTACAATTAAGTATGCAAATGTATTAGCCATGTAAAAACTAATATAAATATAAATTCTGAAGTGCATTCAGGAATTATTAGCTGAGTTGTGAACTTTTTGTTTACAATTTACAATTGAGTATGCAAATGTATAAGCCGTGTAAAAACTAATATAAGTACAAATTCTGCCGTGGATACAGACATTATTAGCTGAGCAGTAAACTTTTTGTTTACAAATTTACAATTGAGTATGCAAATGTATTAGCCATGTAAAAACTATTATAAATACAAATTCTGAACTGGATACAGACATTATTAGCTGAGTATGCAAATGTATTAGACGTGTAAAAACTAATGTAAATATAAATTCTGAAGTGGATTCAGGCATTATTAGCTGAATTGTGAACTTTTTATTTACAATTTACAATTGAGTATGCAAATGTATAAGCCGTGTAAAAACTAATATAAGTACAAATTCTGCCGTGTATACATGCATTATTAGCTGAGTTGTGAACTTTTTGTTTTCAAATTTACAATTGAGTATGCAAATGTATTAGTCGTGTAAAAACTATTATAAATAAAAATTCTATAATGGAATCAGGCATTATAAGCGGAGTTGTGAACTTTTTGTTTACAAATTTACAATTGAGTATGCAAATGTATTAGCATTGTAAGAACTAATTTAAATATAAATTCTGCCGTGGATACACGCATTATTAGCTGAGATGTGAACTTTTTGTTTACAAATTTACAATTGAGTATGCAAATGTATTAGCCGTGTAAAAACTAATATAAATACAAATTCTGCGGTGGATACATGCATTATTAGCTGAGATGTGAACTTTTTGTTTACCAATTTACAATTGAGTATGCAAATGTATAAGCCGTGTAAAAACTAATATAAGAACAAATTCTGCCGTGGATACATGCATTATTAGCTGAGTTGTGAACTTTTTGTTTACAAATTTACAATAGAGTATGCAAATGTATTAGCCATGTAAAAACTAATATAAGTACAAATTATACCGTGGATACATGCATTATTAGCTGAGTTGTGAACTTTTTGTTTACAAATTTACAATTGAGTATGCAAATGTATTAGCCATGTAAAAACTAATATAATTAAAAATTCTGAAGTGGATATATGCACTATTAGCTGAGTTGTGAACTTTTTGTTTACAAATTTACAATTAAGTATGCAAATGTATTAGCCGTGTAAAAACTAATATAAATATAAATTCTGAAGTGGATTCAGGCATTATTAGCTGAGTTGTGAACTTTTTGTTTACAAATTTACAATTGAGTTTGCAAATGTATTAGCCTTCTAAAAACTAATATAATTACAAATTCTGAAGTGGATATATGCATTATTATCTGAGTTGTGAACTTTTTGTTTACAAATTTACAATTAAGTATGCAAATGTATTAGACGTGTAAAAACTAATATAAATATAAATTCTAAAGTGGATATATGCATTATTAGCTGAGTTGTGAACTTTTTGTTTACAAATTTACAATTGAGTATGCAAATGTATAAGCCGTGTAAAAGCTAATATAAGTACAAATTTTGCCGTAGATTCATGCATTATTAGCTGAGTTGTGAACTTTTTGTTTACAAATTTACAATTGAGTTTGCAAATGTATTAGCCATGTAAAAACTAATATAAGAACAAATTCTGCCGTGGATACATGCATTATTAGCTGAGTTGTGAACTTTTTGTTTACCAATTTACAATTGAGTATGCAAATGTATAAGCCGTGTAAAAACTAATATAAGAACAAATTCTGCCGTGGATACATGCATTATTAGCTGAGTTGTGAACTTTTTGTTTACAAATTTACAATAGAGTATGCAAATGTATTAGCCATGTAAAAACTAATATAAGTACAAATTATACCGTGGATACATGCATTATTAGCTGAGTTGTGAACTTTTTGTTTACAAATTTACAATTGAGTATGCAAATGTATTAGCCATGTAAAAACTAATATAATTAAAAATTCTGAAGTGGATATATGCACTATTATCTGAGTTGTGAACTTTTTGTTTACAAATTTACAATTAAGTATGCAAATGTATTAGCCGTGTAAAAACTAATATAAATATAAATTCTGAAGTGGATTCAGGCATTATTAGCTGAGTTGTGAACTTTTTGTTTACAAATTTACAATTGAGTTTGCAAATGTATTAGCCTTCTAAAAACTAATATAATTACAAATTCTGAAGTGGATATATGCATTATTATCTGAGTTGTGAACTTTTTGTTTACAAATTTACAATTAAGTATGCAAATGTATTAGACGTGTAAAAACTAATATAAATATAAATTCTAAAGTGGATATATGCATTATTAGCTGAGTTGTGAACTTTTTGTTTACAAATTTACAATTGAGTATGCAAATGTATAAGCCGTGTAAAAGCTAATATAAGTACAAATTTTGCCGTAGATTCATGCATTATTAGCTGAGTTGTGAACTTTTTGTTTACAAATTTACAATTGAGTTTGCAAATGTATTAGCCATGTAAAAACTAATATAAGAACAAATTCTGCCGTGGATACATGCATTATTAGCTGAGTTGTGAACTTTTTGTTTACAAATTTACAATTGAGTATGCAAATGTATAAGCCGTGTAAAAACTAATATAAGTACAAATTCTGCCGTGGATACATGCATTATTAGCTGAGTTGTGAACTTTTTGTTTTCAAATTTACAATTGAGTATGCAAATGTATTAGTCGTGTAAAAACTATTATAAATAAAAATTCTGAAATGGAATCAGGCATTATAAGCGGAGTTGTGAACTTTTTGTTTACAAATTTACAATTGAGTATGCAAATGTATTAGCATTGTAAGAACTAATTTAAATATAAATTCTGCCGTGGATACACGCATTATTAGCTGAGATGTGAACTTTTTGTTTACAAATTTACAATTGAGTATGCAAATGTATTAGCCGTGTAAAAACTAATATAAATACAAATTCTGCGGTGGATACATGCATTATTAGCTGAGATGTGAATTTTTTGTTTACCAATTTACAATTGAGTATGCAAATGTATAAGCCGTGTAAAAACTAATATAAGAACAAATTCTGCCGTGGATACATGCATTATTAGCTGAGTTGTGAACTTTTTGTTTACAAATTTACAATAGAGTATGCAAATGTATTAGCCATGTAAAAACTAATATAAGTACAAATTATACCGTGGATACATGCATTATTAGCTGAGTTGTGAACTTTTTGTTTACAAATTTACAATTGAGTATGCAAATGTATTAGCCATGTAAAAACTAATATAATTAAAAATTCTGAAGTGGATAAATGCACTATTATCTGAGTTGTGAACTTTTTGTTTACAAATTTACAATTAAGTATGCAAATGTATTAGCCGTGTAAAAACTAATATAAATATAAATTCTGCCGTGGATTCATGCATTATTAGCTGAGTTGTGAACTTTTTGTTTACAAATTTACAATTGAGTTTGCAAATGTATTAGCCTTCAAAAAACTAATATAAGAACAAATTCTGCCGTGGATACATGCATTATTAGCTGAGTTGTGAACTTTTTGTTTACAAATTTACAATTGAGTATGCAAATGTATTAGCCATGTAAAAACTAATATAATTAAAAATTCTGAAGTGGATATATGCACTATTATCTGAGTTGTGAACTTTTTGTTTACAAATTTACAATTAAGTATGCAAATGTATTAGCCGTGTAAAAACTAATATAAATATAAATTCTGAAGTGGATTCAGGCATTATTAGCTGAGTTATGAACTTTTTGTTTACAATTTACAATTGAGTGTGCAAATGTATAAGCCGTGTAAAAACTATTATAAATACAATTTCTGAAGTGGATACAGACATTATTAGCTGAGCAGTGAACTTTTTGTTTACAAATATACAATTGAGTATGAAAATGTATTAGCCATGTAAAAACTATTATAAATACAAATTCTGAAGTGGATACAGACATTATTAGCTGAGTATGCAAATGTATTAGACGTGTAAAAACTAATATAAGTGCAAATTCTGCCGTGGATTCATGCATTATTAGCTGAGTTGTGAACTTTTTGTTTACAAATTTACAATTGAGTTTGCAAATGTATTAGCCTTCTAAAAACTAATCTAAGTACAAATTCTGCCGTGGATACATGCATTATTAGCGGAGTTGTGAACTTTTTGTTTACAAATTTACAATTGAGTATGCAAATGTATTAGAATTGTAAGAACTAATTTAAATATAAATTCTGCCGTGGATACATGCATTATTAGCTGAGTTGTGAACTTTTTGTTTATAAATTTACAATTGAGTATGCAAATGTATTAGCCATGTAAAAACTAATATAATTACAAATTCTGAAGTGGATTCAGGCATTATTAGCTGAGTTATGAACTTTTTGTTTACAATTTACAATTGAGTGTGCAAATGTATAAGCCGTGTAAAAACTATTATAAATACAAATTCTGAAGTGGATACAGACATTATTAGCTGAGCAGTGAACTTTTTGTTTACAAATTTACAATTGAGTATGCAAATGTATTAGCCATGTAAAAACTATTATAAATACAAATTCTGAAGTGGATACAGACATTATTAGCTGAGTATGCAAAAGTATTAGACGTGTAAAAACTAATATAAGTACAAATTCTGCCGTGGATTCATGCATTATTAGCTGAGTTGTGAACTTTTTGTTTACAAATTTACAATTGAGTTTGCAAATGTATTAGCCTTCAAAAAACTAATATAAGAACAAATTCTGCCGTGGATACATGCATTATTAGCTGAGTTGTGAACTTTTTGTTTACAAATTTACAATTGAGTATGCAAATGTATTAGCCTTCTAAAAACTACTATAATTACAAATTCTGAAATGGATATATGCATTATTATCTGAGTTGTGAACTTTTTGTTTACAAATTTACAATTAAGTATGCAAATGTATTAGACGTGTAAAAACTAATATAAATATAAATTCTAAAGTGGATATATGCATTATTAGCTGAGTTGTGAACTTTTTGTTTACAAATTTACAATTGAGTATGCAAATGTATAAGCCGTGTAAAAGCTAATATAAGTACAAATTTTGCCGTAGATTCATGCATTATTAGCTGAGTTGTGAACTTTTTGTTTACAAATTTACAATTGAGTTTGCAAATGTATTAGCCTTCTAAAAACTAATCTAAGTACAAATTCTGCCGTGGATACATGCATTATTATCGGAGTTGTGAACTTTTTGTTTACAAATTTAAAATTGAGTATGCAAATGTATTAGAATTGTAAGAACTAATTTAAATATAAATTGTGCCGTGGATACATGCATATTTAGCTGAGTTGTGAACTTTTTGTTTATAAATTTAAAATTGAGTATGCAAATGTATTAGCCATGTAAAAACTAATATAATTATGTATACAGGCGCGGTTGGCCTTTATTGTAGAGTTCAGATGGCAGGTTAAAAAATGCCGAGATCAGGAGAAACACATGCACGTCGGTCCAAAGTATAGGCAAAAAAGTGCCGGTTTTAATGGCCGGCGGAAAAAGCTGGCTTTTCATGTGACCGCATATTCTTATGCGTTAGTGGGTTGTACAATTTAGTATTTGTAAGACTTAATACTAAAAGTTAAAATTATGTTATGTTTCCATTTCACGTTCATTTCTTTTTCAGGTGTGAACTAGGTATAAGTCTTCAGTTTTTTTGTCTTAACTAATTACAAGGGTTTTCATTAGGTACAGGTATTTCAATTTTTTGTCTCAATATAATACAAGATGGTTTTAAAATTCTTTGTTGTTGGAATGATATTCCAACATGCTGCCCGCCTTGCCAGGTGGCAATCAATTGGCGATAATGGACTGCAGTTTCGTTAGGCAGCGAATGGCTTCCTTCAGTTGGCCCAGCGGCGAAGGCTTGTTGCTGGGACTGCGATGGTAACTCCGTTTTCCACTGCTTTGCTGTCGATTGCGGCTTTCTCGCTCCTTGGTGTGCTGCTGGTCAGGCCTGGTGCGCTTGGCTGAGTCCTTTCCCTTTGTCGCCTCGGCTGGTCCATGCAGGATCGTGTGGTGCAGTTCTCCGCACACATGGCAGATGTCTTTGGATCGGCACTGTTGGAGTGTGTGAGAGGATGCCAAGCAGTTGACGCAATAGTGCAAACGTCTTACAGCTCGTCGTTTAGCGATAAAGTCAAGTTTTAGAAACTTTTCGCAGAAACGCAACGGGTGCTTTTGGCGGCACATTTTGCATTGATGTCCCATCTGGTGAGAAAAAACATTATAAGCGACTGATAGAGAAACGATATGATATGTTAGCAGTGGTGTTGGGAGTTGTGTTATGTGTGTGTGTGATTACTGGGAGGAATCGGGTTTAGTTTCGAGGACGATAAGTTTGACGACCGGACGAGTTATTTCACCCGTGCGGGTTTGTAAATCTACGACGCGAATTTGATTATCGGGTCCCGGATGAACCTTGATAACTCTCCCTAGACGCCACTCTGTTGGTGGGCAGGCATCATCCTTAATAATGACGATGTCGTCGAGAGCTAAGTTTCGAGAAGGATACTTCCATTTATAACGACGGTGCAGTTCTGAGAGATATTCATCCCTCCAACGTCTACTCAGTTCTTGATGCATTATTTTGAGTTTCTGCCAGCGATTATGTAGGCCGAGGTTCTCGCCCGGATTGTCGGGAAACACAATTAGGGGGGCTCCTCGGATAAAATGACCTGGGGTTAAAGGGAGTAGTTGGTCAGCATCTGATTTTAGAGTTGACAGCGGTCTAGAGTTGAGAACCGCTTCTATTTTTGCGAGTAAAGTAGAAAACTCTTCGAAAGTAAAGGCGTGGGATCCTGCTACGCGCTTAAAGTGTTTTTTAAATGATTTTACAGCCGCTTCCCAAAGACCACCCATGTGTGGAGAGTGAGGAGGTATGAATTGCCATTCGAACGAGCGGCTACTAAAAATTGCAGTTATGTGTTCGTTGGCATTTTTTAGAAAGGTTTCCCATGTCTTCGTGAGTTCTCGGCTGGCTCCAAGGAAATTTTTCCCATTATCGGAAACCATCTTGTTGGGAAGTCCCCTGCGACTTACAAAGCGCTCGAAAGTCGCAAGAAAAGCCTTTGTGGACAGTTCAGACACCGATTCCAGATGAACGGCTTTGGTGGAAAAACATACGAAAACCGCTACGTAACCCTTGAGAGTGTGGCTTGAACGAATCGCTGATGTTTTTAAGTCAAAGGGTCCTGCAAAATCAACACCAGTAATTGTGAATGCCGGAGTGAATGTCACTCGATCAGAAGGGAGGGCTGCCATTATCTGATTCGAAGTTCTCTGCTTGAATCGGGTGCAGGTAACACATTTTCGGATCCAGTTTTTGACTTTGTTTGTCAAGCGAGGAATATAGAATTCTTGACGAATGCATCGGAGCATAAGTCTGTTTTCTGCGTGGAGTAAGATTTGGTGTACAAATTTTATGAATAGCGTGCATAGTGCAGAGTTTGGAGGTAAGAGCACTGGGTGGCTTTCGTTATATGGTAGATTTGAGTTGACTAGGCGGCTGTTGACGCGAATTTGGCCATCGTTGTCAATAAATGGGTTAAGGGGGCGGAGCGAGCTTTTGGAGGAAATCACCTTGTTTTTTAATAATCGAGTGTATTCCTCTGGGTAATGCATTTTCTGAGCTGCGATAACAAGTCGAGTTTTAGCTAGTTTAGTAAGTGCATTCATGTTGACAGCAGTGCGTTTATGTCGTGGGTGCCAACTTAAAATGCGAGCTGTGGCTCTTAGGGCTCGAGAGTACGAGGTGAATTTTAGACATTGATCCTCGTCGTCCGACTGAGTACAGCAATGAACTAGGACTCGCGATTCTGGGGGAGAACATTCCGGTTTGCACGAGATTGGCCATTTTTCCTTTGGTAAGGATAGCCATTGTGGACCATTCCACCAAAGTGTGGATTCTTTTAGCTCATTTGTTGAGCATCCTCGCGTTCCCAGATCTGCAGGGTTGTCCTTTGACCTGACATGACTCCAGGTCGCATTGGGACTTTCTGCGTGAATGCTTGCTATGCGGTTTGCGACATATGTTTTCCATGTATGAGGAGGTTTTTCTAACCAGGCAAGAACTATTTCAGAGTCACACCATAACAGAGGACTCAGTTTTTCAAAACGTGTCTCGTGGAGAGCGTGTTTTGCTAATTTAGCGAGCAGTTCTGCGCCACATAGTTCGAGGCGTGGTAAGCTTAGTGTTTTTAAGGGGGCTACTTTACTCTTTGCCAGAAGTAAATGGGATTGAATAACTCCCGAGGGGTATACAGTTCGTATGTATATTGTAGCACAGTACGCCTTTTCGGATGCATCACAGAAACCGTGTAGTTGTACATCCAGATCTGGGTTGTAATGGATCCAGCGAGGGATGTGTATGTGGGTTAGTTCTCGAAGATTTTGGATGAAGGCATTCCATCTATCGATAGTGTTCTGGGAGACATTATCATCCCAGCCGTGATTCTCCAGCCATAGGGATTGAAGCAGTAGCTTTGCTTGAATTATTATTGGCGTTAGCCAGCCTGCCGGGTCGAACAACGTCGAAGCGTAGGATAAAATGCTACGTTTAGATATCTGAGTGGCTGAATTAGGCGGGTTTATGTCGTATGAGAAACAATCATCATTGGCATTCCACTTAATGCCCAATGTGTGGGTAACGCTAGAGTCGGACACTTTGATAAAATTGTCATTGAATAAGTGGTCTCGAGGGATTTCACTTAGCAACGCGTCGTGATTTGCGGTATTTTTCTTGAGCAGAAAACCCGCGGATTGCAATGCCATTCGAATTTCAGATTGGGCTTTCTTGGCACCATCGAGTGTATGGTCGCCGGAAAGGATGTCATCCACATATGTTTCGGAGAGTAAAATTTTTGAGGCTAATGGAAACTCGTGTTCACAGTCTTTGGCTAACTGTTGAAGGGTTCTGATCGCCAGATATGGGGCACAATTAACTCCAAAAGTGACGGTGTTGAGCTCGAAATCTTTCAAATAAACACTGCCCTCTGGTTGGAAAATAATGCGTTGAAAGGGTCTATCGTCGGGGTGTACAAGAATCTGGCGGTACATCTTCTCAATGTCCCCGTTGAACACATACTTGTATAGTCGCCAATTGAGTAGGATTCCAAGTAAATCGGCCTGTAGAGTAGGGCCTTTGTGTAAAACATCGTTAAGCGATCTGCCCGAAGATGTGGATCTGGATGCGTTAAATACGACTCTAAGCTTTGTTGTCGTGCTAGAGGGTTTTACTACTCCATGGTGTGGCAAATAGTATGAAAAATATTGATTCTTCCGTACAATTTCGAAGGGCTGGGTCTCTGACATGTGACCAAGAGTAATGTATTCTGACAGTACTTTATTATATTGCGACTTAAGAGACTCATTTTTGGATAGAGTGTTTTGCATGCGATGACATTGAGATCTAGCAATGACTCTAGAGCAGCCCAAGTGTTGTGAGGTGGGAAACTCGGATTTAAAAGGGAGACGGACCATATAGCGTCCATCAGGCAGTCGTTGGGTCGTCTCGGCGAATAATTTTTCGCAAATTTGGTCCGAATGAGAAGTTTGTTTTGGGACGGATATCTCTTCCACTTCCCAAAATTTTTGAAGAAGATTGCCGAGGTTGTCGGAATTATCCTCTACGCAAGTGGAAAATGTGCAAACGTTGGATGTGGTAGCCTCGCTTAAAGAGCCACTTACGATCCATCCGAATATGGTGCACTGAGCGAGTAGGTTTTGAGAGAGAGGAGTTCGAATGCCCTCTAGAAAGATTTTAGGGGCAATATCACTCCCAATTATGAGATCAATCTCAGCAGCGGTTGAGAAATTTGGGTCAGCTAAGTCGAGATTAATGAGACAGCTATCTGCGGGTCTGGGAGTACTTATTGCCGGGATCAGATTTGTGAGCTTCTCGAGTACAATTGCATCTACTGAAATTTCTTTAGTTCTGAGGTTGTCTGTGAGTACCAGATGGCATATCTTAGAGGACGAGTTAACAAGTTTGCCTCCCATTCCGGAGATGCTTGTGTAGTGTTTAAGAGCGCGCAGCTTAAGTCTGCGTTGTGACTTTTCTGTGATAAAGGTGCGCTGGGATCCTTGATCGATCAGGGCTCGGAGGCAGAAGAGTTCTCCTCTATGAAGCACACGGACTAATGCTGTTGGGAGAATAACATTTCGATTTTGAGTGGAATGATGTGCTACAACATTGGACGGTTGAGCTAATTCTGGGTTTTGTCTTGGTCTCGGAGGAAAATGCAATAAGGAATGGTGGTTTTTGTGGCAAGTATTGCAACTTTTCCCACTTTTACATTCCTTTGCAGTGTGATTATATGAGAGACAGTTAATACAAAGATTAGCCGACTTCGCAAATTGGAAACGATCGTTCGGGCTAAGTTTTCTAAATTGACTGCATTGTCGTAGGTGATGTGATTCCTTACAATGTTTACATGGGTCTGATGCCATCGTGGTGTGTGCTACTGCATTAGTTTTGCTGGATGACTTGAGGGGTGGTTGGTGAAAAGATTTCACAGGCTTAATGGAAGAAAGACGTTCTAGTACCTCTACTCGAATCACTAGAAAATCATTCATTTGTTGCCAAGTCGGCAAATCCTTACGGGAGTCGAGAGATTGTTCCCAAAGGGAGAGCGTCTGATCAGGTAATTTTGATGAGCATAGATGAACCAGCAACGGGTCCCAGTTTTCAGTTTGAACTGTTTGAGCCTTTAGCACTGAAAGACAGTGTGTCACTGTGGACAGAATGCTCTTGATCCCCTCGTCATCTTCCTTATAAACCTTATCCATGGAAAAGAGCCTTTTCAACTGCGTGTCTACTAGCAAACGTTTGTTTTCGAAACGCTTGGACAAGGCGTCCCACGCGGGAGCGAAGTTCTCATCGCACAGTAGAAACTGTTTGACGATAGTGCCAGCTTCTCCTCGGGTTTTACTTCTTAAGTGATACAATTTTTGAGCAGCTGTGAGCTTGGGGTGATTGCTATATACAGCAGTAAACATGTCCCTAAAGGCGGGCCAATCTTCGTAGCAACCACTAAAAAGTTCGGTGTCGCAGGGAGGTACCTTAATATGGCATGAATTCATCGATGTGTTAGCAAGGGCTGACGAGTTTGGGTCCCCGCTTAAATTAAATTGAACTTCTCCTTGGATTCCACGACATAGATCTTGTAACAGAGTTTTGACTCTATAAAACTCGTCTTCGCATGTAGAAAAGGTCAAACTGATTTGCTCTTCCCTGTCAGCAGACATCTCCTCGTCAGTGGATACCATCAAGCTTCGAAAATCTTGATCTGCTTCAGCAAAAAGAGTGTCCAAACGACGTAATCTCTCAGTAACGAGGGATTCTCTGGTGTCTATTGTGAAGGTGGGAGATTTAGCACAAAACTGCAGCACTCGGCTTGTAGAGAAATCAAAACGTCGTTGGGCAGACATTGTGAAAAATCAGGCAAAAATCGAATGGGATACAACAAATGATATCAGTGATCTGGAGTGTATTTATAAAAAAGGGTTGATTTTAGCTCCTAGCGGACAAAGTAGGGTTATTTTTTTTTTTTTTTTTTTTTTAAAGATGAACAGGAAGTATTTTTACAAAAAATTTGGATAGTGGAAGTTTTGAAGAAGGAGTCCACTCCCGCGGGACTGCCGCGAAGCTATACTTCGCGGGGTGGCTGGCGGTCAGGTTGCCGCTCATCTAAGGCCCTCAATGCGTCGGGTCTGCTCCCGGCGCCTTAGCTCCCTCATGACGGTTGCTGCCATGTCCGTAACCGCATCCCAGTTGGATGGGGTCTCCAGCATACACCCAATTATGGTCTCGGGTGTAAGGCGACGGTTGGTTGTTGCCTCTGCTGCCTCTCTTTCCGCGCGGAAAAGCGGACACTCGAAGAAGGCGTGTTCTGCATCCGCAACGGATGCACCGCCGCAATAGTCGCAGGATGGGTCGGCCTCGTGCTTGAATCTGTGAAGATAGGCCTTGAAGCAACCGTGGCCCGTGATCAGCTGCGTTGTGTAGAAGTCTACTTGCCCGTGACGTCTGTGTATCCACTGATCCAGATCGGGGATGAGCCGATGTGTCCAGCGTCCAGTGCTCGCGTTATCCCACCTCGCCTGCCACCTTGCGACAGTGGTGCTCCTCTGGGTTCTGCTGCCCGAGTTACCGGTCCTGCGTTCCGCTGCCAGCAGGTCGATAGGGATCGATCCGGCTACCACCAGCGCAGCTTCTTCAGAGACCGTGCAGAAGCAGCTGGAGATGCGCAGCGCGCAGCGTCGATACACCGTCCTGCATTGGCGGCTGTAGCTCGCAACCAGCATGGCCTCCGACCATATCGGTGCGGCGTAGAGTAGGGTTGACGTCACGACTGTTGATATCAGCCGTCTACTGTGCTGCCTAGGACCGCGCGTGTTGGCCATCATCCTCGAGATGGCGGCAGTGGCCTTGGACGCCATGGCCGCTGCGTACTCCAAGTGACACTTGTAGTTGAGCCTGTGGTCGATCAGGACCCCAAGGTATTTAACCGTCGGGCTTGACTCGATGGTGGTCGAGCCGACCCGGAAGTTCACCTTCTCGACAATCTTTCGGCTACTGATAAGTACGGCCTCCGTTTTCTGCTCGGCAAGGGAGAGACCGTTGTCTGCTAGCCACGACATCAGAATGTCTATCGCATGGCTACATTTAGTAGAGACGTCTGATAGGTGTTTCTCCACCGTGACAAGCGCGATATCGTCTGCAAAGCCAATTACAGAGCAACCTTCGGGTAGTGGCAGCCTCAGTATGTCGTCATACATGACGTTCCACAGAAGTGGCCCGAGGACTGAGCCTTGGGGTACGCCTCCTGTCACGTGATGTATCTGTTTTCCGGCGTCGGAGCTGTATAGCAGGACGCGGTCCTTGAAGTAATCGGCAATCAGCTGGATAATGTAGCCAGATATGCCGCCACGCTGGAGTGCTTGGAGGATTAGACTCCAATTTGCAGAGTTGAACGCGTTTTTGACGTCCAAGGTGCATACGAGGCAGTACTTCTTGGAGCCTCCTTGCCATCTTTCGCCTTCAATGGCCTTTTCCGCAAGCTGTGTTACCTCGCGGATCGCATCAATGGTGCTTCGCTTCTTGCGGAAACCGTGCTGATGGGTTGATAGGGCACCGCGCTCCTCGATTTCCCTCTCTAGTTTGTTGCCTATGATGCGCTCGAATATTTTGCCAATCGTATTCAGCATGCATAGGGGCCGAAATGAGGACGGGTCGTCGTTCAGCTTGCCAGGCTTCGGGATGAGCACGAGTCTCTGCTGCTTCCAAGCTCTTGGGAAGGTTTTCTCAGCAATGCATGTGTTATACAGCTGCACAAATAGCTTCGGGTAAGCCTTCACTATGGCATGCAGAGCTGCATTGGGAATGCCATCTGGTCCGGGGGCCTTAGATGCTTGGCAGCTTGTCAGCGCGCTAAGGACTTCCTCTTCGCAGGTGGGGATCGGTTCGCCCGCAGCCACGCTGGGTAGTCTTAGTGGCGGCTGTGGCGGGAACAGCGTGTCAACTATTGTTCCCAGATGCTGCTGGGAGGTTGGAGTCGGCTTCCTGGTTAGCTTACCCGTAACCATTTTGTAGGCTGAGCCAAACGGTTCTTTGTCAGCCGCATCGCAAAGCTCCTGGAAACACTTGTGCTTGCTGGTCCTGATCGCCACCTTGAGGGCCTTTTTCATTTCCCTGTACCGTGACTCGTACAGCTCCTGCGTGGTGCGTCCTCGGCTTCTTTGGCATTTCCGCCTTGCAGCGAGACATTTGCTTCTGGCTGAAGCTATTTCCTGGTTCCACCAGGGGACTGGTCGCCTTCCGCCTCCCTTGGTGGATTTCTCCATTGCCGCGTCGCAGGCTGCCTTGATCCTGGCGGATATGACATCCGCGCAGGTGTTTGCCTCGCCTGTAATGGTGTTGGCATCCATGCAGCTTAGGAGCACCTCGGAGTTTAGGGTGTGTACCCTGTAGGCAGTTTCCCGGCTGGTTTGGTGAAGCTGATTTTGTCTCGTTTGGAAGACGATTGCCGCGTGATCGCTATAGGTGAGCAGGTGGGTGACTTCCCAGTAGCTGTTCCTGGTGAGCTCTGGACTGGCGAAGGTCAGGTCAATGTATGACTCACGACCTGACTTGCTAAATGTGCATCTTCTTCCATCATTTAGTAGGCAGACATCCAGGGTGGAAAAGGCGTCAAGGATGATAGTTCCGCGCTGGGTCGTTCTCGTACTCCCCCAGGCTGTGGACCATGCATTAAAGTCTCCAGCGATTATCACCGGTGATCGTCCGCGAGCATCTTGGGCGATCTCTTGCACTATCTCCCTGAACTCGTCTGTGTGCAAGCTCGGGGCTAGGTAGCAACTGTATATGGTTGTCCCTTGAAACTTAGCCCTGGCATAGCCAGGCCTCGTCGCCCTCTGCGCTAGGTGGCACGGGGGCTGCCCGCAGCTCCAAATGGCTGCGCCGCCATTGGTGCTTTGTTGCCAGACTCCTTCTGGTTTTGGCCGGTAGGGCTCGCTCAGTATAGCGACGTCGATGTTCTGCTCGCTGACCGTCTGGGTTAGTAGATCTTGGGCTGATCTACAGTGGTTAAGGTTGAGTTGAAGAACCCTAACCATTGATATTGTGTTTGGCCGCCTTCACGTACTCGGGGCAGATCCTGCTCAGGGTCGCGTGCTCTGCGTCTCTCGCAGTCTTGCCACCTCGCGTGCATAGAATGCATCTGGGCTTGCCCTGGCACGTATAGTGCTTGTGGCCGGTGCCTCCACATTTAAAACATGCTTCCTGTGTGGCTTTGGCCGTAGCTTCAGAAGCGCGGCATCTTGCCGAGGTGTGACCGAAGCCCATGCATTTATAGCAGCGCCTCGGCTCCAATTTCTCCCGGATGCGGCATACTACCCATCCAATTCGGATCTTGCCCTTCTCGAGCAGTCTCCGCGCGTGCTCGGGTCTCAGGCTTACCGTCGCAATTTGCGTTCCTCCAAACGCTTTCCGCATTCTGGGCGCAGTGTCGCTTGGGATGTCGCAGTCCTCTCCCGCAAATAGTGCCATTGTGACCTCCTCCCCGCTGGTCAAGTCATCAAGATCACGGATCTCCACCTGGACCGTCTCCTGCATGACGGTCACCTCCGCCTTGCCGGAGATGGCCGTTTTGAGGGCCGCTTGCAGCTGCTGTGTGGATGGGTCGAGGGACTTCTGCATCCGTACAAGGAGTCCGCCATTGGCAGTCCTTCGCAGGCCTTGCACGCCTTCCTTGAGTCCTTGGAGTGATGGCTCCGTCTTAACAATCCTCAGCATGTCTGCATAGGATCCTTCACTGCACTTAATCAGGATGGCATCGGAGCGCTGCTTCCTGGGCTTCATGGTGCGAGGGGCCTGCTCCTCTTTTTGGGCTCTGCTCTCCGCCATTGCGTGGGGTGCTTTGGGCTTTGGCTTGTGCTTGACCTGCTGCCATGCCGTAGTTACACGGCTGCTCGCGGGTGTAGCACTAGGGGCCGTGCCAGACAGCGTGGGGGTGGTCTGCTGGCTTGCGCAAGCCGTGGAGCCCTTGGTGTGGCCGCCGGCCAATGACGCGCTGATGTCAAGCTGCAGCTTCTTCATAGCGATCATCGCGTCGATCGTCCCCTGCGTAACGTGGCGGACCACCTTCTTGTTGTTGCCTTTCGTGTCGGTGAACTTGGTCACCATTTCGTCCAGCATTGCGCCCAGTCTCTCCACTAGAACGGCCGTGTTTGCTTCGACCCTTTGCTTCTTGTTGGCCCCCGTTTGCTTTCCATCTGGACTCGCTGCATCCCGGCATCTCTTGGGAGTGGCCACCTCTTCCTCTTCTTCGTCGAAGGTGAATATCGGCGCATGCATTTTCGGCGGCGCTGACATCGGGTGCGTCTCGTTGCTGCCCGCGGGTGGCGAGTGGTGCACCTTTTGCTTCGACCTTTGGAAGCTTAGCAGGAGCTCCTCCTCGGCTCTCGCTATCGCTAGGGCCTGGGTCTCATCGTCCCGGCCTGTTGGCTTAGCCTTGCTCATCGCACCTGCTCCTTTTTTGGGATCCCTCGGTGCACAGGGATTTCCCCCAGCGGATGCTTGATGGGAGTTATACCGCTCCTTCTCGGTCCCCAGAGCCCCTTTTGAGGCCGCCGCAGCGGAGGGGTTGGATGATGGCCAGATCCGCGGCCTTCTGCCTTTTTTTCCCAAATGGGGCCAGGTGCGGAAACTGGGACCGTGTAGATTGGCCTTCCAGCTGCTCGTGCAAGTTGCGGGTTAAATTAAAAGGCCAGCACTTGGCTTAACTTTTAATTTAAATTTTCGAATTTGCGCGGGCTGATATCGTTTTCCAACACTACTTGAGGTAGGGCTGGAAGCTTGGCCGCGAGCGCTTTCCAACACTAAATGTGTCGTGCTGTTAAGCGCGGCTGTAGAAGCTCCTGCGTTGGCGTTGCGCAACACTACGATCAGCTGCGATCAGCTGTGTGTGTGTGGCAAAAGAAAACGCGGGGAAAAAAAGGCTCGTGGAAAGTGGAAACCGCGAAAGAGTAGTGAAAGTGGAAGGCGTTTTGCTGGGAAGAGAGGTGAGAGATTCCCCCTCCCCTTACCTCCAGGTTCCTGCGCCGATCTGGATGCCGGGACTTTTGGGCGTCTGGAGCCCAGTGGAAGCCGAAATCCAGGCACGATCCGGGTACGTAGCTATGACCCTAGGAGTCTCGCACTACACTTGCACACTTTTTCCAGGATGTCTGGCACTTTTTAACAGTCTTTAAAGGATAAACTAGCGGAGCGCGTAGAAAACACAACTTGTACGTATCACTCTCGACGCTGTGTGAAAGTAGGGTTATGTCGCCTTATGTGTGTAAATGTGAATAAATGGTGTGCATATAAGCCAAAAGAAAAGACAAAGTAGGGTTATGTCTCCTTGTGTATGTAAAGGTGAATAAATGGGGTGCATATAAGCCAAAGAAAAGACAAAGTAGGGTTATGTCTCCTTGTGTATGTAAAGGTGAATAAATGGGGTGCATATAGCCAAAAGAAAAGACAAAGTAGGGTTATGTCTCCTTGTGTGTAAAGGTGAATAAAAAGGGTGCATATAAGCCAAAGAAAAGACAAAGTAGGGTTATGTCTCCTTGTGTATGTAAAGGTGAATAAATGGGGTGCATATAAGCCAAAGAAAAGACAAAGTAGGGTTATGTCGCCTTGTGTATGTAAAGGTGAATAAATGGGGTGCATATAAGCCAAAGAAAAGACAAAGTAGGGTTATGTCTCCTTGTGTATGTAAACGTGCCAAAAAAAGTAGTATATAAGCGGACCGATGTACATGTGTAAAGTATGTATGCACTCGCACTAACTTCGATTTATGTGTGTATGTAGACGTGTCAAAAAAAGTAGTATATAAGCGGACCGATGTACATGTGTAAAGTATGTATGCACTCGCACTAACTTCGATTTATGTGTGTATGTAGACGTGTCAAAAAAAGTAGTATATAAGCGGACCGATGTACATGTGTAAAGTATGTATGCACTCGCACTAACTTCGATTTATGTGTGTATGTAGACGTGTGAAATTTAGTGATAAGCGGACTGACGTACATATGTATGTGTAAAAGTATGTATGCACTCGCACTAGCTGCGGTTTATGTATGTACATATGCACGTGCGTGCGGTTTTTTTTGCGCAAGAAAACCACGGTTCTTATTGAGATGTATGTATGTATGTAGTTATTTGCACAGCACATTCACTGGGGTATGTATGTATGTATGGGTCTGCATTTATTCGAGAAAACCAATATAATAAAAGGATTGCACTGAGTATGTATGTATGTATGTGTGGGCATTTATTCGAGAAAACCAATATAATAAAAGGAATTGCACTGAGTATGTATGTATGTATGTGTGGGCATTTATTCGAGAAAACCAATATAATAAAAGGAATTGCACTGAGTATGTATGTATGTATGTGTGGGCATTTATTCGAGAAAACCAATATAATAAAAGGAATTGCACTGAGTATGTATGTATGTATGTGTGGGCATTTATTGTGCAAAAAAGGTTTAAAAAATGATTTCCGAGATAACGCACTGGATGTGTATGTATGTAAGTGTGGGTTTCCGTTTATTTGTGCAAAAGAGCTTAAAAGTGGTTGAGTTTAACGTGTCTGTAGGGTCAGCCACGAGGATTACCTTTTTTCACACGCTCTGGGGGCAGCAAAGAAAAAATCCAAAAGAGATGTCCACTTCTTTTGCGCTCGGGCCAGCACAAAAAACTCTCCAGAAAGATGTCCAGTTCTGTCGACGTCGAAGGACCATGTATACAGGCGCGGTTGGCCTTTATTGTAGAGTTCAGATGGCAGGTTAAAAAATGCCGAGATCAGGAGAAACACATGCACGTCGGTCCAAAGTATAGGCAAAAAAGTGCCGGTTTTAATGGCCGGCGGAAAAAGCTGGCTTTTCATGTGACCGCATATTCTTATGCGTTAGTGGGTTGTACAATTTAGTATTTGTAAGACTTAATACTAAAAGTTAAAATTATGTTATGTTTCCATTTCACGTTCTTTTCTTTTTCAGGTGTGAACTAGGTATAAGTCTTCAGTTTTTTTGTCTTAACTAATTACAAGGGTTTTCATTAGGTACAGGTATTTCAATTTTTTGTCTCAATATAATACAAGATGGTTTTAAAATTCTTTGTTGTTGGAATGATATTCCAACAAATTACAAATTCTGAAGTGGATATATGCATTGTTATCTGAGTTGTGAACTTTTTGTTTACAAATTTACAATTAAGTATGCAAATGTATTAGACGTGTAAAAACTAATATAAATATAAATTCTGAAGTGGATTCAGGCATTATTAGCTGAGTTGTGAACTTTTTGTTTACAAATTTACAATTTAGTATGCAAATGTATAAGCCGTGTAAAAACTAATATAAGAAAAAATTCTGCCGTGGATACATGCATTATTAGCTGAATTGTGAACTTTTTGTTTACAAATTTACAATTGAGTTTGCAAATGTATTAGCATTCTAAAAACTAATCTAAGTACAAATTCTGCCGTGGATACATGCATTATTAGCGGAGTTGTGAACTTTTTGTTTACAAATTTACAATTGAGTATGCAAATGTATTAGAATTGTAAGAAATAATTTAAATATAAATTGTGCCGTGGATACATGCATTATTAGCTGAGATGTGAACTTTTTGTTTACAAATTTACAATTGAGAGTGCAAATGTATAAGCCGTGTAAAAACTATTATAAATACAAATTCTGAAGTGATACAGACATTATTAGCTGAGCAGTAAACTTTTTGTTTACAAATTTACAATTGAGTATGCAAATCTATTAGCCATGTGAAAACTATTATAAATACAAATTCTGAAGTAGATACAGACATTATTAGCTGAGCAGTAAACTTTTTGTTTACAAATTTACAATTGAGTATGCAAATGTATTAGCCATGTAAAAACTATTATAAATACAAATTCTGAAGTGGATACAGACATTATTAGCTGAGTATGCAAATGTATTAGACGTGTAAAAACTAATGTAAATATAAATTCTGAAGTGGATTCAGGCATTATTAGCTGAATTGTGAACTTTTTATTTACAATTTACAATTGAGTATGCAAATGTATAAGCCGTGTAAAAACTAATATAAGTACAAATTCTGCCGTGGATACAGACATTATCAGCTGAGCAGTAAACTTTTTGTTTACAAATTTACAATTGAGTATGCAAATGTATTAGCCATGTAAAAACTATTATAAATACAAATTCTGAACTGGATACAGACATTATTAGCTGAGTATGCAAATGTATTAGACGTGTAAAAACTAATGTAAATACAAATTCTGAAGTGGATTCAGGCATTATTAGCTGAATTGTGAACTTTTTATTTACAATTTACAATTGAGTATGCAAATGTATTAGCCTTCTAAAAACGAATATAAGTACAAATTCTGCCGTGGATACATGCATTATTAGCTGAGTAATGAACTTTTTGTTTACAAATTTACAATTGAGTATGCAAATGTATTAGCCATGTAAAAACTAATATAAGTACAAATTATGCCGTGGATACATGCATTATTAGCTGAGTTGTGAACTTTTTGTTTACAAATTTACAATTGAGTATGCAAATGTATTAGCCATGTAAAATCTAATATAATTACAAATTCTGAAGTGGATATATGCACTATTATCTGAGTTGTGAACTGTTTGTATACAAATTTACAATTGAGTATGCAAATGTATTAGCCATGTAAAAACTAATATAATTACAAATTCTGAAGTGGATATATGCACTATTATCTGAGTTGTAAACTTTTTGTTTACAAATTTACGATTAAGTATGCAAATGTATTAGACGTGTAAAAACTAATATAAATATAAATTCTGAAGTGCATTCAGGAATTATTAGCTGAGTTGTGAACTTTTTGTTTACAAATTTACAATTGAGTATGCAAATGTATAAGCCGTGTAAAAACTAATATAAGTACAAATTCTGCCGTGGATACATGCATTATTAGCTGAGTTGTGAACTTTTTGTTTTCAAATTTACAATTGAGTATGCAAATGTATTAGTCGTGTAAAAACTATTATAAATAAAAATTCTGAAATGGAATCAGGCATTATAAGCGGAGTTGTGAACTTTTTGTTTACAAATTTACAATTGAGTATGCAAATGTATTAGCATTGTAAGAACTAATTTAAATATAAATTCTGCCGTGGATACACGCATTATTAGCTGAGATGTGAACTTTTTGTTTACAAATTTACAATTGAGTATGCAAATGTATTAGCCGTGTAAAAACTAATATAAATACAAAGTCTGCGGTGGATACATGCATTATTAGCTGAGATGTGAACTTTTTGTTTACCAATTTACAATTGAGTATGCAAATGTATAAGCCGTATAAAAACTAATATAAGAACAAATTCTGCCGTGGATACATGCATTATTAGCTGAGTTGTGAACTTTTTGTTTACAAATTTACAATAGAGTATGCAAATGTATTAGCCATGTAAAAACTAATATAAGTACAAATTATACCGTGGATACATGCATTATTAGCTGAGTTGTGAACTTTTTGTTTACAAATTTACAATTGAGTATGCAAATGTATTAGCCATGTAAAAACTAATATAATTAAAAATTCTGAAGTGGATATATGCACTATTATCTGAGTTGTGAACTTTTTGTTTACAAATTTACAATTAAGTATGCAAATGTATTAGCCGTGTAAAAACTAATATAAATATAATTTCTGAAGTGGATTCAGGCATTATTAGCTGAGTTGTGAACTTTTTGTTTACAAATTTACAATTGAGTTTGCAAATGTATTAGCCTTCTAAAAACTAATCTAAGTACAAATTCTGCCGTGGACACATGCATTATTAGCGGAGTTGTGAACTTTTTGTTTACAAATTTACAATTGAGTATGCAAATGTATTAGAATTGTAGGAATTAATTTAAATATAAATTCTGCCGTGGATACATGCATTATTAGCTGAGATGTGAATTTTTTGATTACAAATTTACAATTGAGTATGCAAATGTATTAGCTGTGTAAAAACTAATATAAATACAAATTCTGAAGTGGATTCAGGCATTATTAGCTGAGTTGTGAACTTTTTGTTTTCAAATTTACAATTGAGTATGCAAATGTATTAGCCGTGTCAAAACTATTATAAATACAAATTCTGAAGTGGATACAGACATTATTAGCTGAGCAGTGAACTTTTTGTTTACAAATTTACAATTGAGTATGCAAATGTATTAGCCATGTAAAAACTAATATAAATACAAATTCTGAAGTGGATATATGCATTATTATCTGAGTTGTGAACTTTTTGTTTACAAATTTACAATTGAGTATGCAAATGTATAAGCCGTGTAAAAACTAATATAAGTACAAATTCTGCCGTGGATACTTGCATTATTAGCTGAGTTGTGAACTTTTTGTTTACAAATTTACAATTGAGTATGCAAATGTATTAGCCTTCTAAAAACTAATATAAGTACAAATTCTGCCGTGGATACATGCATTATTAGCGGAGTTTTGAACTTTTTGTTTACAAATTTACAATTGAGTATGCAAATGTATTAGCCTTCTAAAAACTAATATAAGTACAAATTCTGCCGTGGACTTTTTGTTTGCAAATTTACAATTGAGTGTGCAAATGTATTAGCCGTGTAAAAACTATTATAAATACAAATTCTGAAGTGGATACAGACATTATTAGCTGAGTATGCTAATTAGACGTGTTAAAACAAATATAAATATAAATTCTGAAGTGGATTCAGGTATTATTAGATGAGTTGTGAACTTTTTGTTTACAAATTTACAATTGAGTATGCAAATGTATTAGCCTTCTAAAAACGAATATAAGTACAAATTCTGCCGTGGATACATGCATTATTAGCTGAGTTATGAACTTTTTGTTTACAATTTACAATTGAGTATGCAAATGTATAAGCGGTGTAAAAACTAATATAAGTACAAATTCTGCCGTGGATACATGCATTATTAGCTGAGTTGGGAACTTTTTGTTTACAAATTTACAATTGAGTATGCAAATGTATTAGCATTGCACTATGGTCCAGAATCCGTTTTTTTTGGCATAAAGTCGATTTTTTTATGTTAATATATCGTTGTTTTCTTTTTTTAATCTTAAAGTAAACTCATCATACGTTATAAAAATGTTAACTAAAAGCTTTAAATGCGCCACCAAAGCCTATTGAGAGCTTTTAAAAATGCGATTGCGATCAGCTCATTTCCGAATAGAAATTCGCGCCAAAAAATTTAGTTACTTTATGTTGTGTCAGACTTGTTATTTTGGTTCAAAAAAATCAACTAAAATATGGAAAATAATCTTCAAAGTATGCACTATTTAATCTATATTGTAATTTTTTGTGTAGTTCTACGTATTTAGTGTTGTGTAATGTCAAATTTATGTGTATGTTTTTAGAAAACTATCATGCGTTCTCCATGTTTCGTGGAGTATAACTAATAAGCTGCTCCATGCTGACAGCAACTAATTGGTCCAGATTGTACTCCTGGATGTTGTCTTTAACCACAAACAAAAAACTCATCCCCGTTCGTCCCCCTTTTCTAATATTTTGGTAATATACATAGTTTGGTCACAGCGAACTTTTTAAATTATGGAGCAGCAACAATCGAAAAATTCAATCTGTATCGAAGTGACTATGCACCAAAATTAATGAAGACACTGTGAAATCCAAGAAAATAAAGGAAATAGATTAAAAATGCAGTAATTTTTATAGTGATATTCAAAAATATCTTCCCAAATGTAACTACGTTCTTGAACGGTTAATTTCTTCCAATAATTCTAATTATAAATTAGGAAAAATATCTCTCTTTTTTTTTAACAACTTTTTCATTATATATGCGTTAATTATGTATATAATAAATGGTAATTATGTATATATATAAAAATTAAAAATTAAATATCAATCAGTTTGCAGGGGCGGCAAGAGTGGGCGTGGTCGTAATGGCCCAATTTTTTGTACACAAGTTGTTAATGCCACAACAATAAAATCTGCGAAGTTTAAACCCTGTAGCTCCATTTTTCGACTTTATGCCAAAAAAAACGGATTCTGGACCATAGTGCATTGTAAGAACTAATTTAAATATAAATTCTAAAGTGGATATATGCATTATTATCTGAGTTGTGGACTTTTTGTTTGCAAATTTACAATTGAGTATGCAAATGTATTAGCCGAGTAAAAACTATTATAAATACAAATTCTGAAGTGGATACAGACATTATTAGCTGAGTATGCTAATTAGACGTGTTAAAACAAATATAAATATAAATTCTGAAGTGGATTCAGGTATTATTAGATGAGTTGTGAACTTTTTGTTTACAAATTTACAATTGAGTATGCAAATGTATTAGCCTTCTAAAAACGAATATAAGTACAAATTCTGCCGTGGATACATGCATTATTAGCTGAGTTATGAACTTTTTGTTTACAATTTACAATTGAGTATGCAAATGTATAAGCGGTGTAAAAACTAATATAAGTACAAATTCTGCCGTGGATACATACACTATAAGCGGAGTTGTGAACTTTTTGTTTACAAATTTACAATCGAGTATGCAAATGTATTAGCATTGTAAGAACTAATTTAAATATAAATTCTAAAGTGGATATATGCATTATTATCTGAGTTGTGAACTTTTTGTTTACAAATTTACAATCGAGTATGCAAATGTATTAGCATTGTAAGAACTAATTTAAATATAAATTCTAAAGTGGATATATGCATTATTATCTGAGTTGTGAACTCTTTGTTTACAAATTTACAATTGAGTATGCAAATGTATTAGACGTGTAAAAACTAATATAAATATAAATTCTAAAGTGGATATATGCATTATTATCTGAGCTGTGTGACGTAATGTCGCCGTTGAAAGGGGAAAACATAAACAGGGTATCGTTGTTCTCGATCATACCTCCGAGTGTTAACCACATTCAGGCTTGTCGACCCTTATCCAGCAGCTGAGCGGGACCCATTGATTCCTAGCTCTAGCGGGAGATGTGTGGGGGGTTTTTGCTGCGGATAAGGATTGTTACGTCAAAGGTTTTATTATAGAGTCCCTCCTGAATCTACACTATGAGACGATCCTCATTCGAAACCAACACACAAAACAATTGTCTCATAATTAGTAAAATATGAAACAAGGCAAAACTAAACTGCGAGAAAAAAAATTGAGAAACGAGAAAGCACGAATTAGTGTTTGAGCCTGCCGGGGTGGCCTTGGCTGTTGTTCGCCACACCCTATATCTTTACCCTCCCAACCATGGTCCTTCTTGTAATCGTTAGCGAAAGACCCCAAAAGTATTTACGTATGCATCAGTTTGTTAGTCTCCCATGCCATAAGTAAGAAAACTTTAAAATTCATCATCATTATAATAATTTTTAATAACACAGGTACACAGCCAAAAATTTCCACGAACCATTTCAAGTTTTCCATGATATTTGGGTGCTCCTGAGTAAAAGTCCCATACAAAATTATTTTCCATCACCTACAGGTTCCGCGGTATACCTAAAAATACAAAAAACCGATGTTTGCCGACATTTTGAATTACGTGGCCTTTATAATTGGACTTACCTTTATTATTTTCGGTAGGACCTACTCTCAATACATCACGGCACTACTAAAAAATAGTCCCAATCGTGGACCATTGCCCATGTCTTTGGAATTCGACGCCAAAGTTGAAACTCCCAAAATTTTCAACTTTTCTGTGATGAAAAAACAATTCTGAGAATTAAATCTTATATGGAACTAATTTTAAATATTCATTGAATCTATTGTTCATTGTATTCTTTAATTTCGGTTTAAAGCGTTTTCATGAGGACATTTTATTGGATTTATTAAACGAATAAAACAGCTTTTTTGTTTTGATTATCTACTACTATTTTCTGTCAAAATTCAAATAAGTCAAGGCTACCTATAAATTAGTAGTAGATATGTATCTTTTTATATATAATATAAATTTAGATTTTTTACTCGCATTCTATAGGTTGCCTTGACTTATTTGAATTTTGACAGAAAATAGTAGTAGATAATCAAACCAAAAAAGCGGTTTTATTCGTTTAATAAATCCAATAAAATGTCCTCATGAAAACGCTTTAAACCGAAATTAAAGAATACAATGAACAATAGATTCAATGAATATTTAAAATTAGTTCCATATAAGATTTAATTCTCAGAATTGTTTTTTCATCACAGAAAAGTTGAAAATTTTGGGAGTTTCAACTTTGGCGTCGAATTCCAAAGACATGGGCAATGGTCCACGATTGGGACTATTTTTTAGTAGTGCCGTGATGTATTGAGAGTAGGTCCTACCGAAAATAATAAAGGTAAGTCCAATTATAAAGGCCACGTAATTCAAAATGTCGGCAAACATCGGTTTTTTGTATTCTTAGGTATACCGCGGAACCTGTAGGTGATGGAAAATAATTTTGTATGGGACTTTTACTCAGGAGCACCCAAATATCATGGAAAACTTGAAATGGTTCGTGGAAATTTCACAAAGTTTAATTTTGTGTTCCTGTGTAATCAAACAAAAATTCCTTTTCCATATTTTTCAGTGTACATATCTCCAATTAACAATAATAAACGAAGTCCTAATATAATTATTTTTATACCCTTGCAGGGTATTATAATTTCAGTCAGAAGTTTGCAACGCAGTGAAGGAGACGTTTCCGACCCTATAAAGTATATATATTATTGATCAGCATCACCAGCCGAGTCGATCTAGCCATGTCCGTCTGTCCGTCCGTCTGTCCGTCTGTCCGTCCGTCTGTCCGTTTCTACGCAAACTAGTCCCTCAGTTTTAAAGCTATCTGAATGAAACTTTACATATAGTCTTCTATATACTCTCACTGCTATATATGTCGGAACGGGCCGGATCGGACGACTATATCATATAGCTGTCATACAAATGTTCGATAAATTTTTAGAAAAAAAATTATAACTTGGATGTTTTTTAACATTTTTGCACAATTTTTAAGACATGGCCATTATATATTACTTTTGAATTTTGGTAAAAATTTTATGAAAATCGGACCACTATATCTTATAGCTGCCATAGGAACGATAGGGAAGGTAATAGAAAAAATTATAACTTCGTTCTTTTTCAACGTATTTTCATCTACTTTGAGACATGAGCTTCTGGTATTATTTCAAAATTTTGGTATAAATTTAATGAAAATCGGACGACTATATCTTATAGCTGCCATAGGAACGATAGGGAAAGCGATAGAAAAAATTATAACTTCGTTGTTTTTCAACGTATTTTCATCTACTTTGAGACATGAGCTTTTAGTATTATTTCAGAATTTTGGTAACAATATTATGAAAATCGGAGAACTATATAATATAGCTGCCATATAAGTGATCCGTAGATGTAGAGAAAATGTAAAGCTGGGAATGTATAACTGTAACTGTCAAACTGTAAACATATTAAGTATAGGTAAAATGTTATGAAACTCCGTTTAGTGTCTGTTTTCGGCATTATAATTTATAATATAAATATGAAAACCAATCTGCAAGGGTATACAAACTTCGGCGTGCCGAAGTTAGCTTCCTTTCTTGTTCTTCATATGTCTACTAGATTTCAATGCCTAATTATTTATTTATTAATTAGTAAACCCTATCATTACATAGCCCATTTTATTTACTTAAGGTTAATATTATTATTTATTTAATCATTTAAATTTTTTCCAGTGTCATTATTAATTCTATTTTGTTTAGTGTAAATCAGTGATAATGGTAATGTGGTGCCTAATTATGATGCTAGAAAATTTTATTAAATTATAACTATGCCCATTTAATTGTTTTTATTTTTGTTTTTTTTTTTTTTTTTTCGTTTGTTTTGGGTCTACATAATTTTATTTATTTATTATTCGATTTTTTGTTTCGCTTCAACAACCTACATCGCACAATTACAATAAAACAGTTTCTATTGCTGAAAAAGAAAATATGTATATGCAAAATAACAAAATAATTAGGTTTTAATTTTTTTCAGTGTAGCGCATGTTTTGGCTTTACATTTAACTGCTTTAAATTTACGATGATAACATGAAATAGAATAAAAAAGAGGAATTGGCAAAATAACAAAAATCAATCGATGCTGATAAGCATTAATGCCGGTAATCAGCCTTTACACTGGGCGACATAAGTTGTTTTCTGTGTCCACTCACCCACTTTGTTGTTCTCGAAGAAGGCCTTCTTGTCGATGAGGTTTTGGGTGTGTATTAGGGGAAAATTAAAAATTTAAAATATAGCCGCATGATCTTAATTTGTTTGTTTGTTTTGTTTTTTTTTTTTTTTTTATTAATATTTAAAATATGTAGAAGTTATTTAAATTTTTTTTTTTTTTTTAGTTACGTTTTCATATTTGATATTAATTATACAGCTACATATTATTTATTTTATTTTACTGTGTTTTAGTTTTTTGTTTAGTTTTAAAATTTTTTGTATTCTTACTGGCAACGAAACTTATACAGCTACATATTATTTATTTTATTTTACTGTGTTTTAGTTTTTTGTTTAGTTTTAAAATTTTTTGTATTCTTACTGGCAACGAAACTTTGTATTGCAGTGTACGATTTTAGTTGGATTTGCTAAGCTCACGCTCTTGTTTTTTTTTTCCTATCATATTGACTGCTCATATGCAGCACCATCACTACCACTGTCATTGTTTTTACACCGTTTACATCTCTTACATGCCTATTTTAAATTTTATTTCTTATCCGATTTGAGGCACTTCAATAATAATTCATTTCATGATTTGGCAATAATGACGAGGTTTCGAGAGGGTTTAACTCTACTGGTATTTAATAAAAAAAAATAAGATTTATATATATGTATTTACACTATTCTGCATGTTTTTTTTTCTGTTTTGAGGTCGGGTTTTTTTCTTAAGATTTTACATTTTAACTAGTCGTATATTTTATGAGTTGTTTTAACCCATTTCCTCGTCTTCGTTAAATTTTAATTTGTCACTAGATTTTAAGGGTTTTTAATTTTAAATTTTTTTTTTTTGAAATCTGCACTGTTTGCCACGTTTATTTTTGGGTCACTTTTTGTGGGTTTTTCTCTGCTCCAAGCTGCTGCGAACTCCAAATAAATTTTCCCCAGCAGAGATAACTGCTCCAGCCGCCTTTTTTTGGCCGGCTCTGAATAGCGTAACCAATCTGCTCTGCTGCCTCGTTTAGCCAGTGCTTCCTTTTCTTGTATTTTTGTTCTGCTCAATCGACCTAGCGATTTCTCGCCGTGTAGTCGAAGAAAACAAGCGTGACCTTGCCGACACGGCAATCTTTGGCAGCCGGTAGATTGGCGTTTGTTGATGGCCTTTTTCAACCGATGCCGAAATAGCAGTGGGATTAGGGTCCGGAGCACATGTGCATATGCTCACTTGTATATTTTCCCTGCTGGGTTCGGGACCAACTTCTCAGCTTGACGACTCCAATAGAAAAAGATCGAAGCCAGAAGCTGGAAACCCGAAGAACCCTTCACCGATTTGCACTTCGGTATTCACCAGCTGGTGGTTTCAACTGTCATTTTTTTGGACGTTGCCAGATAAGGGGTCGATACTAATTATCGCTACTATTTTTAGGCGCGTATCATTTTAATTTCAAAAAAATACTAAAAAGTTTTTATATGGTTCCATTACACCACCAGATAATCTAACGAGGCTCCGAGGCACGATTAGCTGGAATTAGCTTCGAAGATCCTTGGCGTGATATGTACCGATTTCTTTGCCTTGTAATGTTTCGAGCAAGTTATAAGCTGTTCCTACTTTTTTCTTCACCCGACATTTTGAAAACTGCGGCCCTAATTTCTTATTGAAATTCTTAGCGAAGTTACTCAGGTAAAAGTTGCGTTTAAACACCTCTTGGCCTTCTTTGTACGAGACTGGTCTGGATCGCAAGTTGTATTGCGTCGCATTACGCTCATACGCCGTGCGGCTATTTTGCTTTATCTCATCTCGTAACCAATGAAGTTTATCCTGACAACTCAAAAGCGGAGATTCTTCCAAGAGAGATAGCTTTCTCAACAACTTATAATCACTTCCATGATTTACCATATTGAAACCAAACAAAGCCTTGTAAGGTGAGCAGCCAAGGGCTTGGTGCAGCGAGGATCGCAATGCCGAGGAAATGCTAGTTAAATTAGAATCCCATTCGGTTTGATCTGCTCGAAGATAGGATCGTATCGCAGCCAATAAGGAGCGATTTACCCTCTCCGCCGCGTTGCTCTGAGGAGAATATAACGCGGTAAGCGTATGCTTGATTCCAAACTTTGTTAAAAAGGCTTCAAACTCATTAGACTTGAATTGAGATCCATTGTCGCTTACGAGGATCTCGGGTGTTCCAAATTCAGCTAAAATTCGATTTCGCAGAAAATCTATTATCGCGGAAGATGTAAATTTTTTTAGAGGACACAACCAATGGTAACGACTGAAGTGATCAAGGACAATAAGTAACCCTATGTGACCTTTCTTACTTCGCGGGTAAGGACCTAATATGTCAACATACAGTTTTTGAAACGGCCTGCACGAAACACTTTGCTGACCCATGGGAGGCCGTAATGTTGTGTTCGGGGCTTTAGTCTCTTTGCAAACATCGCACTCACGAACGTATTCTCGAACTTGTTTGGACAAACCTGGCCAAAACAAGTGTCTTCGCAAACGTTCAATTGTTTTCTGCATTCCCCCATGCGCAGATATAACGCAGTCATGCGCTTTGCGGATCGCCTCTACTCGTATTGCCTCCGGCACCCACAACTTCCAACAGTCCGAGTCCTGGGCTGCATTTCCGGAGGGGTGTTCGGTGCGTATGTACACAAATCGGTCTGCCGTTCGCAGATCCGGGAACTTTTCTCTATTTGCTTCTATTGTTTCCTTGAGCTGGATGTAATCAGGGTCTAGAAAAGATGACGATTCTAAATCAATTTCTGGACCTATCCATTCAACACTATCGATTTCTGGGTCACAAATTCTAGCTAACGCATCAGGAACAATATGATCTTTCCCTTTACGATGTGAAATTGTGAACTTAAAAGCTTGCAATCTAAAAATCCAACGGGCTAATCTGCCAGATACATTCTGCTGTCGCATAAGCCAGAGAAGGCTTGAGTGATCTGTCACTACTTCAAATGGCTGTAATTCCAAATAGCATCGGAATTTTTCGATCGCTAATATCACTGCCAGACATTCGCGTTCCGTTACACTATAGTTTCTTTGCGATTTCGAGAGTTTTTTGGACATAAATGCCAATGGTCTTTCCTCTCCGCTATCAGATACTTGTACCAACACAGCACCAATGCCATAATCATTAGCATCACAGTGTACAAAAAATTTACGGGAAAAATCCGCATTTTGTAACACAGGCGCTGACGTTAGCAACTGTTTCAATTTCTCCATGGCGTCCTGGGCTTCCGGAGACCATTTAAAACATTTTCTTGTTTTAAGACTTCTGTAATGGGACAGGTGATTTCTGCAAAGTCTTTTATAAATCGCCTGTACCAACCACATACACCGAGAAAACCTCTCACTTGTTTCAAATTTTTCGGTGTGGGCCAGTTAATTACACAGGATATTTTTTCCGGATCTGTGGCTATTCCACCACTTCCGATCACATACCCTAGATAATTCACCTTAGTAACACAAAAGTGACTTTTCTTTATGTTTAGAGTTAGGTTAGCTTTTTTGAATTGATCTGCAATACGCACTAGAACTGCTAAATGTGACGCAAAATCTTTTGAGACAATGCATAGGTCGTCGAGATATCCGAAAACGCAATGACGTAAATCTGGCGGAATTAAGTCATCCATTAGCCTGGACATCGTCGAGGGAGCATTACATAAGACAAAAGGCATGACCGTAAACTGATATAACGCTCGACCTGGGACTGTAAATGCAGTCAATGGTTTCGCTTCCTCTGTCAACTCTATTTGCCAATAGGCATCTTTAAGATCCAGTTTCGAAATCATATTTGCTTTTGGCAAACGAGCAAATATACCTTCGATGCTTTGCAGTGGGTAAGCATCTTTTTTAGTAGCATCGTTCAGTTTCCGTGCGTCAAGGCATAAACGAACTTTGTTTGGCTTTACCACCAGACGCATTGGAGAACTCCACGCACTTTGCGAAGGTTCGATCACTCCGAGGCTAAGCATGCGGTCAATTTCCGTATACATAAGCTTTTCGACAGCTGGGCTCACCGGATAATAACGCTGTTTCACAGGCTTGTTTTCTCCTATGTCGATACTATGCTTAATCAAGGCAGTGCGACCTAATCCTTGTTTTTCAAAATTCGGAAATAACTCCTTAACAGCCTCAAGTTGTTGTTTTTCTTTTACTGATAATGGGTATTTTTCCTCCTCTTCACTTACTTCTATTTCTTCATTCAATATAGAACTAATGATCCCAGGAGCTAACTCGAAAGCTCGCCAGAAATCTATACCTAATATTAACCTCTGGGCTATAGACGGGATTATGAATAGTTCTACATCTTTCTCTTTATTTTGATATTGCATTTTTACTTTCAGACTTCCTAGAACTTGGTGAGACTTGGCGTCAGCGGTTCGGACTTGAGACAAAATTGCCTTAAAATTGGGATACTTCGAAAAGTCCGTAAGCGCTAGGGACGAACCAATACATCTTATGTTGGCCCCCGTATCAAGCAAACTTAGTTCAGAAAAATCCAAGAATGCTACGCTGGCATAACTACGACGATCAATGTTGTTTTGAAACACAGTTGACACAATCATAGTTTTCTTCTTTTTTAACGAACGATAGTAATTTCGCATCCTGAGGGTATTTCGTCTACTCTTTTTCACGAGTCCAGCAAAAATTCGTTCTCTTACTAGATAATAGTTTCTTAACCTCTCATGATAGGGCTTAAATGATATATTAACTTCAGGATTCGACTTTTGATCTACCTTACTTTCTAAGATGCGAAGCTTTTCAACATCTGTTCTTGAGTTATCTTCTACTTCTGGGACACCCTTCCTGGATTGGATGCCCCCCCTTGCCGGTTTTCCGCCTTTCGCTTGCAGTTTTGGCAATTGGGTTTATATATTTGCGGGGCTCCGCAACCATAACAAAAAATACGTCTCTCGGCCAAGCAATTTTCCCATATGTGACCGGGAGCCTCACAGTTCCAACATAACAAAGGAGTTGTGCGATGAATTGCTGCAATTTCGTTATCATCCTCACATTCCTGAGTCTCACTGAGTTGGTTGTCCTCCACCGCGTATACGCGATATGGTCCGGGCTTAGTTTGTGATGACCGCACTCGGCCTGCTTCCCTAAGAAAATTCTCTCGCTTATGAACCAACCTTCGTAACTCGGAAATAGATGAAATGTTTTCAAATAACAATCTCTCTTTCATGTCGATCAGTAGATTTCCTTGTATCATCTCTACTAGCTCGTCTTCTGCAAAACTCACTGATAGTCTATCCATGAGCTTACAAACACTCTCATAAAACGTGTCGAACGACTCTCCTGGCTTTTGCTTCCGGGAGCGAATTTGTTCACGTAACTCTGTTGCTGTTCTGCTCTCACGATATTGTTCTCGAAAAGCAGCGCAAAATTCTCTCCAGTTGAATGTTTGAACCCTTTTATGATATCTCCAGAACCAACTACTAGCTTTTCCAATTAAAAGATGATGAATATTTCTGCTAATAATTTCTAGATCACCGTCAAAGTGTTCAACTGTCAAAATCTTCACTCGGTTTAGAAATTCCTCTACCGATAAGCCTTCTACTGTTCCATTAAACCTAACTCCCCATTTCTGAAGAACATCTGCGATTTTATGTGGACCAAGAGTATGCATATGCATACCATTGGCGGACCTATAACTTCGAACTGTACCTGGGCTTGCATGTTCAGCTACTTGTCCGGGTGGCGGTGCTAGGCTACCACTTCCTGACATGGATGACAAAACCCGAGTCACTGTCTCTCGAACGATAGATTCTATCTCCGCTCGCGGTACACTATTGACTACTGGCGGATTATTCTGTCTTCTTTGCCTTGGAGGGCGACCTCGTCTAACTGGTGCGTTGGCGACTTGATCTGATCTTGCCCTAACTTCTTGATTCGTAGGCGTACTTCCTGGTGGATGTTGGTTTTCTGAATTTGATAAATTTGACTGGTCATGAACTCTGACCAGAACCTCGGCTTCCGTTGGTGCCGGTTGTGCAATTGCTTCTAGTTGATGTGCTAACGACCGAGTACACGGACGAGAACCTGTTGCAACGACTCTTTTTGGAGGGTTGTTGACCGCGCTCCTTGCATTCGGTGAATGGCTACCTACAACTACTTTCCAATCTTTTGGCTGTACTGCTTTTAAGCAGCAAGGACACTCTTTATGTACTGGTACATGTGTTTCCAAACAATGCTTATGAAAAATGTGATTACATTGCGTTATAACACAAGGTTGTGTGTTTAGCATAATTTCTTCGCAAATAAGACAGATATTTGCTGCCGAATCTGCTTGATGCTGAGTTTTTCCTGACTCAAAGCTGTGTTCAAGTGGCATACTTAACAATTTTTTTTTTTCTTATGGCGTTTTCAGGGAGACATAAACAAAAGATGCATACTTCTGGGCTTTCTACTAATTCTGTGCTTTATGAATTTATTTAAATTGGGCTATTGCAATTAGTAAATGTAATTCTTGTGCATGACCTCTATTATCTACTTTACTGTACAGTTTTCTACGGACAATAAAACACAAATGCATTTATATTGTATTCCAGTAGCTTACCTCTAGTTCGTTTTCAAACAATGATCACACAATAGAACACCTTGGATTAAGACTTTCTCTTACTTTACTCAAGTTGTTAATTATTCTGATAGCAAGCTACCTGTAATCTCGGTCGAAAATTTCCGAATACTCAAAAACTCGATTTCCAAAGATGTATAACAAAATCAATCAGTTTTCTTGACTACTTTCATAATGGTAATAAAAATCTCATCAAAGACAAAGAGCTTTCAGATTATGACTGTTGTAACAACCCGATACTGTTCTCACAAATTACAAAGGCTAAAGCGAAAAACGATTTCGTTTCAACTCTGTCAATCGTAAGATCATACGTTGATGTTATTTGGTTGCAAGCTATTTTATTCCAAAGAATTTATTTTTTTCAGAATTAAATTTTCTACGATCGAAGCCTATCAGCACTCGCTAATAATGGATCGCTTTCCAATAGTCTATTTAAAACTTACTAAAGCTTGATTTACAACTTTCAATAATCCTGGGTTAGTACCTATACAAAACAAACATTTAAGCACCTGCCTTTTAGCATTAGCGACTGCACGGAAAATCAAAGTGCTGTTCGCACCTGCCTGCTGGGCCAAAATATATGTACCGTAAACGCACTTGCCCCACACGTTGGGCGCCAAAAATCTATGTGACGTAATGTCGCCGTTGAAAGGGGAAAACATAAACAGGGTATCGTTGTTCTCGATCATACCTCCGAGTGTTAACCACATTCAGGCTTGTCGACCCTTATCCAGCAGCTGAGCGGGACCCATTGATTCCTAGCTCTAGCGGGAGATGTGGGGGGGGGTTTTTGCTGCGGATAAGGATTGTTACGTCAAAGGTTTTATTATAGAGTCCCTCCTGAATCTACACTATGAGACGATCCTCATTCGAAACCAACACACAAAACAATTGTCTCATAATTAGTAAAATATGAAACAAGGCAAAACTAAACTGCGAGAAAAAAAATTGAGAAACGAGAAAGCACGAATTAGTGTTTGAGCCTGCCGGGGTGGCCTTGGCTGTTGTTCGCCACACCCTATATCTTTACCCTCCCAACCATGGTCCTTCTTGTAATCGTTAGCGAAAGACCCCAAAAGTATTTACGTATGCATCAGTTTGTTAGTCTCCCATGCCATAAGTAAGAAAACTTTAAAATTCATCATCATTATAATAATTTTTAATAATCAAACAAAAATTCCTTTTCCATATTTTTCAGTGTACATATCTCCAATTAACAATAATAAACGAAGTCCTAATATAATTATTTTTCTTCATATGTCTACTAGATTTCAATGCCTAATTTATTTATTTATTAATTATTAAACCCTATCATTACATAGCCTATTTTATTTACTTAAGGTTAATATTATTATTTATTTAATCATTTAAATTTTTTCCAGTGTCATTATTAATTCTATTTTGTTTAGTGTAAATCAGTGATAATGGTAATGTGGTGCCTAATTATGATGCTAGAAAATTTTATTAAATTATAACTATGCCCATTTAATTGTTTTTATTTTTGTTTTTTTTTTTTTTTTTCGTTTGTTTTGGGTCTACATAATTTTATTTATTTATTATTCGATTTTTTGTTTCGCTTCAACAACCTACATCGCACAATTACAATAAAACAGTTTCTATTGCTGAAAAAGAAAATATGTATATGCAAAATAACAAAATAATTAGGTTTTAATTTTTTTCAGTGTAGCGCATGTTTTGGCTTTACATTTAACTGCTTTAAATTTACGATGATAACATGAATCAGAATAAAAAAGAGGAATTGGCAAAATAACAAAAATCAATCGATGCTGATAAGCATTAATGCCGGTAATCAGCCTTTACACTGGGCGACATAAGTTGTTTTCTGTGTCCACTCACCCACTTTGTTGTTCTCGAAGAAGGCCTTCTTGTCGATGAGGTTTTGGGTGTGTATTAGGGGAAAATTAAAAATTTAAAATATAGCCGCATAATCTTAATTTGTTTGTTTGTTTTGTTTTGTTATTTTTTTGATTAATATTTAAAATATGTAGAAGTTATTTAAATTTTTTTTTTTTTTAGTTACGTTTTCATATTTGATATTAATTATACAGCTACATATTATTTATTTTATTTTACTGTGTTTTAGTTTTTTGTTTTTAGTTTTAAAATTTTTTGTATTCTTACTGGCAACGAAACTTTGTATTGCAGTGTACGATTTTAGTTGGATTTGCTAAGCTCACGCTCTTGTTTTTTTTTTCCTAGCATATTGACTGCTCATATGCAGCACCATCACTACCACTGTCATTGTTTTTACACCGTTTACATCTCTTACATGCCTATTTTAAATTTTATTTCTTATCCGATTTGAGGCACTTCAATAATAATTCATTTCATGATTTGGCAATAATGACGAGGTTTCGAGAGGGTTTAACTCTACTGGTATTTAATAAAAAAAAATAAGATTTATATATATGTATTTACACTATTCTGCATGTTTTTTTTTCTGTTTTGAGGTCGGGTTTTTTTCTTAAGATTTTACATTTTAACTAGTCGTATATTTTATGAGTTGTTTTAACCCATTTCCTCGTCTTCGTTAACTTTTAATTTGTCACTAGATTTTAAGGGTTTTTAATTTTAAATTTTTTTTTTTTTTAAATCTGCACTGTTTCACACGTTTATTTTTGGGTCACTTTTTGTGGGTTTTTCTGTGCTCCAAGCTGCTGCGAACTCCAAATAAATTTTCCCCAGCAGAGATAACTGCTCCAGCCGCCTTTTTTTGGCCGGCGCTGAATAGCGTAACCAATCTGCTCTGCTGCCTCGTTTAGCCAGTGCTTCTTTTTCTTGTATTTTTGTTCTGCTCAATCGACCTAGCGATTTCTCGCCGTGTAGTCGAAGAAAACAAGCGTGACCTTGCCGACACGGCAATCTTTGGCAGCCGGTAGATTGGCGTTTGTTGATGGCCTTTTTCAACCGATGCCGAAATAGCAGTGGGATTAGGGTCCGGAGCACATGTGCATATGCTCACTTGTATATTTTCCCTGCTGGGTTCGGGACCAACTTCTCAGCTTGACGACTCCAATAGAAAAAGATCGAAGCCAGAAGCTGGAAACCCGAAGAACCCTTCACCGATTTGCACTTCGGTATTCACCAGCTGGTGGTTTCAACTGTCATTTTTTTGGACGTTGCCAGATAAGGGGTCGATACTAATTATCGCTACTATTTTTAGGCGCGTATCATTTTAATTTCAAAACAAGAAAGGAAGCTAACTTCGGCACGCCGAAGTTTTTATACCCTTGCAGATTGTTTTTGATGTTTGTATTATAGACTTAAATGCTGAAAACACACACAAAACAGAGTTTTATTACATTTTACCTAGACTTATTATGTTTACAGTTTGACGGTTACAGTTTTACACTCCCAGCCTTACATTTTCTCTACATCTACCGATCGCTTCTATGGCAGCTATATGATATAGTTGTCCGTATTTATGTAATTTATACCATAATTCTAGAATAATAAAAAAAGCTTATATCTCAGAGTAGATAAACATACGTTGGAAAACAACGAAGCTATAATTTTTTTCCTATTTATTTCTCGATCGTTCCTATGGCAGCTATATCATATATTCGTCCGATTTTCATAAAATTTTTACCAAAATTCTATAATAATATAGAATGGCTATATCTAAAAAATTGTGCAAAAATATTGAAAAACAGCAAAGTTATAATTTTTTTTCTAAAAATTTATCGAACATTTGTATAGCAGCTATATGATATAGTCGTCCGATCCGGCCCGTTCCGACATATATAGCAGTGAGGGTATATAGAAGACTATATGCAAAGTTTCATTCAGATAGCTTTAAAACTGAGGGACTAGTTTGCGTAGAAACAGACAGACGGACAGGCGGACAGACAGACAGACGGACAGACGGACAGACAGACAGACGGACAGACGGACATGGCTAGATCGACTCGGCTGTTGATGCTGATCAAGAATATATATACTTTATAGGGTCGGAAACGTCTCCTTCACTGCGTTGCAAACTTCTGACTGAAATTATAATACCCTGCAAGGGTATAAAAATACTAAAAAGTTTTTATATGGGTCCATTACAGCTGTGAACTATGCAAATGTATTAGACGTGTAAAAACTAATATAAATATAAATTCTGAAGTGGAATCAGGCATTATTAGCTGAGTTGTGAACTTTTTGCTTACAAATTTACAATTGAGTATGCAAATGTATTAGCCTTCTAAAAACTAATCTAAGTACAAATTCTGCCGTGGATACATGCATTATTAGCGAAGCTGTGAACTTTTTGTTTAGAAATGTACAATTGAGTATGCAAATGTATTAGAATTGTAGGAATTAATTTAAATATAAATTCTGCCGTGGATACATGCATTATTAGCTGAGATGTGAACTTTTTGTTTACAAATTTACAATTGAGAATGCAAATGTATTAGACGTGTAAAAACTAATATAAATATAAATTCCGAAGTGGATTCAGGCATTATTAGCTGAGTTGTAAACTTTTTGTTTACAAATTTACAATTGAGTATGCAAATGTATTAGCCGTGTAAAAACTAATATAAGTACAAATTCTGCCGTGGATACATGCATTATTAGCTGAGTTGTGAACTTTTTGTTTTCAAATTTACAATTGAGTATGCAAATGTATTAGCCGTGTAAAAACTATTATAAATACACATTCTGAAGTGGATGCAGACATTATTAGCTGAGTTATGAACTTTTTGTTTACAATTTACAATTGAGTGTGCAAATGTATAAGCCGTGTAAAAACTAATATAAGTACAAATTTGATTTGTAAACTTTTTGTTTACAAATTTACAATTGAGAATGCAAATGTATTAGCCTTCTAAAAACTAATATAAGTATAAATTCTGCCGTGGATACATGCATTATTAGCTAAGTTGTGAACTTTTTATTTTCAAATTTACAATTAAGTATGCAAATGTATTAGCCGTGTAAAAACTATTACAAATACACATTCTGAAGTGGATACAGACATTATTAGCTGAGTTATGAACTTTTTGTTTACAATTTACAATTGAGTGTGCAAATGTATAAGCCGTGTAAAAACTAATATAAGTACAAATTTGATTTGTAAACTTTTTGTTTACAAATTTACAATTGAGAATGCAAATGTATTAGCCTTCTAAAAACTAATATAAGTACAAATTCTGCCGTGGATACATGCATTATTAGCTGAGTTGTGAACTTTTTGTTTTCAAATTTACAATTAAGTATGCAAATGTATAAGCCGTGTAAAAACTATTACAAATACACATTCTGAAGTGGATACAGACATTATTAGCTGAGTAATGAACTTTTGGTTACAAATTTACAATAGAGTATGCAAATGTATTAGCCATGTAAAAACTAATATAAGTACAAATTATGCCGTGGATACATGCATTATTGCTGAGTTGTAAACTTTTTGTTTACAAATTTACAATTGAGTATTCAAATGTATTAGCCATGTAAAAACTAATAAATTTACAAATTCTGAAGTGGATATATGCACTATTATCTGAGTTGTGAACTTTTTGTTTACAAATTTACAATTAAGTATGCAAATGTATTAGAGGTGTAAAAACTAATATAAATATAAATTCTGAAGTGGATTCAGGCATTATTAGCTGAGTTGTGAACTTTTTGTTTACAAACATTTACAATTGAGTATGCAAATGTTTTAGCCTTCTAAAAACTAATCTAAGTACAAATTCTGCCGTGGATACATGCATTATTAGCGGAGTTGTGAACTTTTTGTTTACAAATTTACAATTGAGTATGCAAATGTATTAGACGTGTAAAAACTAATATAAATATAAATTCTGAAGTGGATTCAGGCATTATTATCTGAGTTATGAACTTTTTGTTTACAATATACAATTGAGTATGCAAATGTATAAGCCGTGTAAAAACTAATATAAGTACAAATTCTGCCGTGGATACATGCATTATTAGCTGAGTAATGAACTTTTTGTTTACAAATTTACAATAGAGTATGCAAATGTATTAGCCTTCTAAAAACTAATATAAGTATAAATTCTGCCGTGGATACATGCATTATAATCGTAGTTGTGAACTTGTTGTTTGCAAATTTACAATTAAGTATGCAAATGTATTAGAGGTGTAAAAACTAATATAAATATAAATTCTGAAGTGGATTCAGGCATTATTAGCTGAGTTGTGAACTTTTTGTTTACAAACATTTACAATTGAGTATGCAAATGTTTTAGCCTTCTAAAAACTAATCTAAGTACAAATTCTGCCGTGGATACATGCATTATTAGCGGAGTTGTGAACTTTTTGTTTACAAATTTACAATTGAGTATGCAAATGTATTAGACGTGTAAAAACTAATATAAATATAAATTCTGAAGTGGATTCAGGCATTATTATCTGAGTTATGAACTTTTTGTTTACCAATTTACAATTGAGTATGCAAATGTATAAGCCGTGTAAAAACTAATATAAGTACAAATTCTGCCGTGGATACATGCATTATTAGCTGAGTAATGAACTTTTTGTTTACAAATTTACAATAGAGTATGCAAATGTATTAGCCTTCTAAAAACTAATATAAGTATAAATTCTGCCGTGGATACATGCATTATAATCGTAGTTGTGAACTTGTTGTTTGCAAATTTACAATTGAGTATGCAAATGTATTAGCATTGTAAGAACTAATTTAAATATAAATTCTAAAGTGGATATATGCATTATTATCTGAGTTGTGAACTTTTTGTTTACAAATTAACAATTGAGTATGCAAATGTATTAGACGTGTAAAAACTAATACAAATATAAATTCTAAGGTGGATATATGCTTTATTATCTGAGCTGTGAACTTTTTGTTTACAAATTTACAATTGAGTATGCAAATGTATTAGCATTGTAAGAACTAATTTAAATATAAATTCTGCCGTGGATACATGCATTATTAGTTGAGATGTGAACTTTTTGTTTACAAATTTACAATTGAGTATGCAAATGTATTAGCCGTGTAAAAACTAATATAAATACACATTCTGAAGTGGATACAGACATTATTAGCTGAGTTATGAACTTTTTGTTTACAATTTACAATTGAGTGTGCAAATGTATAAGCCGTGTAAAAACTAATATAAGTACAAATTCTGCCGTAAATACATGCATTATTAGCTGAGTAATGAACTTTTTGTTTACAAATTTACAATAGAGTATGCAAATGTATTAGACGTGTAAAAACTAATATAAATATAAATTCTGAAGTGGATTCAGGCATTATTAGCTGAGTTGTAAACTTTTTGTTTACAAATTTACAATTGAGTATGCAAATAAATGTATTAGCCTTCTAAAAACTAATATAAGTACAAATTCTGCCGTGGATACATGCATTATTAGCTGAGTTGTGAACTTTTTGTTTACAATTTACAATTGAGTGTGCAAATGTATAAGCCGTGTAAAAACTAATATAAGTACAAATTCTGCCGTAAATTGTTGCATTTCAAGTCGGAATGGGCTGGAGGGCTATCGATATATCGATAGAGATAGGGTCGGTAGGAACAGGGGGAGGCAGGGACTGGTGAGCGAACCGGGAAAAACCAAACTTAAGAGAAAGGGTTTTTACCCTTTTCACTAGGCCGTTGCACTGAGCGCCCCAAGATTACGGTAAGCCGAAAATGGGAACTCGGACAACGGAGCCTATATAGGGGGGCAGGAGACTGGAAGAGGGGGAGATTAGCGGGACGTCAGCCGGCGCGTTAGCATCTAGAAAAAGTGAAATTTAATATTTAAAAAAGAAAAACGTGAGTGAAGTGACGCGAAGGAAAATAGCCATAGTGATTGTCAAAGAAAATATATGGTTTTTTTCTTACAGCGTGGCCGTGACGAATAACACGGGCCACGGGTCTTTTTCTCTGTGTTCCTTGGTGTTGGTGCATTCGCGTCTCCGAGCGTTAGGTGGATTTTGTCTGGGCGAGACCTCACTTCCCGAGACCACCGCGCGACACCAGGTCCCAGCGCACCTGCACAGCAGCGGCCGCCGGCACAAGCCACCATCAGGCGAAACCGGGAGCAACCGGCAAACCCAACATAAACTGGAGGGCAGCGGTGAGTCCGTTCCGATTAAAATCGGCCGGCCCTAACCTAAGTGGTCGGAGTCATATATTTTCGCCGCCAATCCTGGCCGTAGTCTCTTCGCCTGGGTTTTGCATGCCCCATATCAATAGCCATTGATTCTCCGCAGCCGGAAATATAAGATATTGTGCATAAAACTTTGTTAATAGTTGTTAGTGTTTGATGTATTTTTTTTTTTGTAAACTCACGTATCGCCGTAATTTGTCCTCTGCGTTGTCGTAGTCCCTGGGTCCGGGATTTGTGCAACACAAGGCTGCAATAGGGCCGATTCGGGGTGAAGAAGCTGGACCAAAAATCGAAGTAGAACCCTCTCCCCTTTTATTTCTCTTGGAGCTCCAGTAGGGATATCAGGTTGGAAGTAGCAAATTCTTTTGGCCAGGTTGTGGCCTATTGCGTGTTAGCGGAGCGCCGCTTCTCCTCCGCGATATCTGGAAACAATTGCTTGGCAGCCTTGGCGCGAGCGCATCCCTGGCTGAGGCCACGCTCTTGTAACGTGCGGGTGAGGTGTGACAAAGGAAGAAAATATATTACTGGTCTTCGGGGCTTCTCTCTCTTTCTCACTCTCTTCGGGTCCGGAAGAATGACGGGCGGAATCCTTTTGTGCCTTAGCTCTTGGGCGTTTGGGGTGGGTTTTTGCCATTTCCATTCCACATTCACATAACCTTTAATTTTTAGGATTCCTACTGACACTATAAACAGGAGCTCAACTCCATGAAGTAAACCAAATCAACCAATACTAAAAGCAAACACATTGGAAAAAAATAACTAGAATCGGACTGCGAACTATAGACGATTAGCAAGGTCTTAGGTGATATTTGACTCTCGCTGTCTGTACCCTACCCAACCATGATCTTCGAAGCGAAAAAAATTACGGAAGATCCCAAAACATTCCTCCGACGAGTTTTAAGTTGCCATGTCAATCCAGAACATAATAAAATTTAGCACATCATGATTTCAATTCTCCATATTTTAATTCGTAATCGTTAACAATATATTCCATTGCCTAAACACAACAAAACTCAAGTCTGAATAAATGAACAAATCCATTATCCGGAAATAATTCCAAAAATGATCGAATTCTAAAGTTTTATCCCTTTTATTCTTACAGTGTAGTCCCTAAAGCTACTAAATTAAACCTAAACGAAAAATTGTTAATACATAATAAATTTTAATTCATGTTGTTTTGTTGTATAGGATTATTGAAAATAAAGGGAATTATTAATTTACGAAAATTCTTTTTCTTTTAGCGTAGTTTACATTTTTTAAAGGTTGTTGTTGAATTATTTATTTACCTATAATAATTTTAGTTTGCTTTAGCTTTGCATATTGATTGTGATTTTATTTTGTTATTTATTTAATTTATATATATGGATTTTTTCTTCTGTCTATTTTTCTTCAGTGTAGGCTCATTATTGTTTATAAAAGGACAGCTGGGTATGCGCGAAAGGTGCGAGATAAAGTAGAAAATTTTTAAAGGCTACATTTAAAAAAATTAATAATAATTTTAATTAAAAAAAATGATCTATGGCATTTTAAATTGGTTGACTATATTACGATTATTTTATTTCCTTACTTTTATTGTTTCAATATGTATTTCTAATAATTTTGTTATATATATATATATATTTTTTTTTTATATAGACTATATTTTAATTAATTAATTTTTTTTTCTGTGTATCAAAATAATTATTTCATTATTTATTATTAGTACTTAATTCACGCAATATTTTGGAGAAGATAATTTCAACTTAAAGCTAGCATATATATATATAAATATTTTTTTTTTTTTTGTTTAAGGCATTACTCACACGTTTACTTTTCCATCGTTGAAAGGCCTTCCAGCGGGGTTACATGATGATCATAAGGCTTAAGGGGGGCAAAAGCTTTAAAAAATTGAATTTAACTTCTCATATGTAATATTTTTTTTTTTTTTAATTACTAAAACTTTAAGTTAGCGGAAGAATGGAAAAAAAATTTCTATCGACTTTAATTTGGCATTTTAATTTAATTTAATTCTAGGTCATTTCTACGTCGCAACACTCTCTTTACTTTTTATGCATTTGCCGAGCAAAAGAGAATAAAAGAAAATCAAATGCAAAACAAGCTTAGAAAAACAACAACCACTCTTTTACAACAAAACCCTTTTCCTAAAACGCGTGGTGCGATCGCTGCCTCCGCCTTATCATTCCTCTGCTCTGCCTCTGCCGGCGTCGCTGGACCAAGCGCTACCGCTGCCCTGTGCTTTTCGCTGCTGGGGACAGGTGCGGATTTAGGGGCTGGCCAGGTGCGGATTTCGGGTTGACTTTTCCTCAAACCGGGATCCAAATGGACGGTTTTCCTCACTTAAGATTTTTCCAATGTAATTTTCTTCTTTTCCCGTAGTTGGGAGAGTTTTTCAGCTTCCAAAGGCAACACTAATATGAAATAAATTTGGCGTTAGAAAAACGCAATTAAATTCTGCCGTTTAAAAAAAAACACATACCTTTCAGAAAAGGCTGCAAGGGTTATTTGCAGTTTTCCGGACTGTCATATATAATCAAATGTACTCTTTACTTTTATACCCTTCACAAAATATGTTCACATTGTACAACACACATTTCTATCCTATCTGGCAACCTTGCACTTCTTTCAGTATACTATTATAAAGAATATGAATAAACAGTTGGTAATAAGCACTCGACGTGATCGCTTCTGTCTGCTCGCTCCAAACATAACAATTGGCGACGAGGCAAAAGAGAAGAAAAACAGCATATAACTGTAAATCAGCCGCAAGAATACAACATTCTTGTGTATACCAGCAAACGCAGCCGCAAGAATACAACATTCTTGTGTATACCAGCAAACGCAGCCGTAAGAATATTACATTCTTATGTATAATTGTGTCGCGTAGTCGCTGATTTTCATCAGGATGGCGGCAAAAGAAAGCGAAAAAGAGAATGAAATACAGACAATACTTGCGCAACACCGAGAATTTACATCAGCTATATTAGAGCAACAACGAAAATGGATGCAAGAAATAATGGAAAAAAATGCTCCAGCAGCAGCTAGTTCACCGTCTCTTCAAAGTGAATTATCAATGTGTCCACCGTTTCATAAATTTGACAAAGACAATCAGAATTGGGAATCATACCTTGAACAATTATCGCAGCATTTTAACGCATACTCGGTTAGTGCAGAACAGAAACAGAAAGCCTATTTCCTTTCATGGTGTGGTGTAAATATATTTGAGCTATTAAAAATTCTGTTCGATAGCAATAACTTAAACGAATACACATACAAAGTGCTCACAGACAAACTAACGGAACATTTCACTACAAAACGGCATGTTGTCGCGGCTCGCTACGAATTTTTCAAAAGAGAAATGAAACATACACAAACACACAGAGAGTGGGTAGCCGATTTGCGCGGGATCGCTCGTGAGTGCCAGTTTGTGTGTAACGCTAACGGTTGTTTGTCAAACTATGTAGATGAAATGATACGAGATCAAATCATAGTACATACGCCTTACGACGCCGTTCGTGCGTCAGCTCTTCAAAAGTCTCAGCCAACTCTTGAAGATGTGCTCACAGTTGCAGAAACCTATGAGACAACAACAAAAACCATTGCAGCGCTTAAAGAGAATTTACCGAGACAGGATCCAATCAATGCGATCCACACATACGCAAAAAAGTCAGCAAGCTGTGCAAGTGACGTCAGACCATACAAAAATGACTTAAAGTCTTGCTCTGGCTGTGGTGAATCTCATCAAAGAGAAAAATGCAAATTTCGCGAAGCAGTTTGTCACAAGTGTGGTAAAAAAGGGCATATATCTGTCGTGTGTATGTCGAAACATGTCAAGTCAAATAATGCGCAGTATAAAAAAGTAAGATAGCAAACAAGCAAAGTAAATGAAATAGAAAATATCGAAGCAGTGCACAGTGTCACAAGTCTTGTGAAAAGTATACAGAACAAAAAAGTAATTGATCTTGAAATACTTAATCAAGTGATTTCATTTCAAATGGATTCCGGAGCTACAGCTTCAGTACTAAACTCTAATACATACGCGCTATTGAATAAGCCAAAATTGCACAAGTGTTCCCGAGTATTACATGCGTTTGGTCATACACCAATACCACTACTAGGGGAGTTGCACACTGTTGCAAAGTGTGGAGAAAAGCAAAAACAAATAACAATAATCGTAGCAAATATCGAAACATCAACCAATCTCTTCGGTTTGGATTTATTTAACATATTTGGGTTTGATATTATGCAAGTGTCAAACATTTATGAGGTGCACCATGAAAAAGTAATTGATGTATGCAACAAGTACAATAAAGTTTTTGAACCAGCCATGGGTGTCATAAAAGACTTCAAAGCCAGCGTATTTTTAAAAGCTTCAGCAACTCCAAAGTTTTATGAGGTGCACCATGAAAAAGTAATTGATGTATGCAACAAGTACAATAAAGTTTTTGAACCAGCCATGGGTGTCATAAAAGACTTCAAAGCCAGCGTATTTTTAAAAGCTTCAGCAACTCCAAAGTTTTATAAAAGCCGCCAAATTCCGTTCGCGCTGATGGACAAGTTCAAAGCAGAAGTAGAAAGACTTACCTTAGCAGGAATTTGGAAACCGGTAAAATTTAGCAATTGGGCATCCCCAATCGTGCTCGCACCTAAGCCAGGTGGCGAAATTCGTATTTGTGGCGATTTTAAGCAGGCAGTTAACGCACAAATCGACGTCGAACAGTATCCATTGCCAACAAAAGAAGCGCTGTTCCACATCATACGTCATGGTAAGCAGTTCAGCAAAATAGATCTTAAGGATGCCTACCTTCAGATGGAATTGGATGAAGCCGCAAAGCAAATCATGGTCGTTAACACACCACTGGGCCTATTTCAATATCAGCGCCTACCATACGGAATTGCAAGCGCACCAGCAATCTTCCAGAGATATCTTGAGCAACTTCTAAAAGGGATAGAAGGTTGTGGCAACTACCTAGATGACATCATCATCTCAGCACCTACAAGCGAAGAACACCTTCAACGCATCGAACAAGTTCTCAGCATTCTTCAAGAGAACGGCATTAAATGTAAACGGGAAAAATGTTTCTTTTTCAAAGACGAAATTGAATATTTGGGGCGAAGAATCAGCGCAAACGGGATTCTTCCAGACAGCTCAGGCTTAGAGGCAGTTAAACGTTTGAGTCCACCTTCTAATTTACAACAGTTGGAAGCATTCATGGGTAAAGTAAATTATTATTGTAACTTTATTCCAAACTATTCGCAGTTGGCGGCTCCTTTGAATCAACTTCGAAGAAAAGACGTAAAGCACTTTTGGTCCACAACAGCAACAAGCGTTTACAGCTCTTAAGTCTCACATCATTAACGCAACGCAACTAGCTCATTTTGATGAAAAATTACCGCTAGTCCTCGCCACAGATGCCTCATCCTTTGGCATCGGGGTAGTCCTTTCGCATCTTCAACCAGAGGGCGGAGAGAGACCCATTGTGTTCGCATCGAAAACACTAGACAAGCACCAGGCTAAGTACAGCCAAATCGAAAAGGAAGCACTCTCCATAGTATTTGGAGTTAAACGATTCCACCAGTATCTTTATGGAAGAAAGTTCATTCTACTTACAGACCATAAGCCGCTTGTAACTATTTTTAATCCAAGCAAGCACCTTCCGTTAATGACGTCAAACAGACTACAACGTTGGGCCATTATTCTCATGGCCTACAATTTTGAGATCCAGTACCGATCCACATCTGCTCATGGTAATGCAGATGCGCTTTCGCGCCTTCCAGTGGGCACAGATCCAGACTTTGATAAAGAAGAGGAAGCTTGCTACACAGTATTGGAATCAACTCCACCAATCAATTCAGAGACCATTCGCAACCATGTGGATAAAGACAAAGTTCTGAAGCAAGTCCTTCAATATGTATCTGAAGGATGGCCAGAAAAACTTCAGCAAGGCAACGAAGCCTTATTGCCTTACTTCAACCGGAAGTTTGCCCTCACCATCAACAAGCAGTTGCTTTGCCTACACAAAGACGCAAACCGTATTGTAATTCCTTCTAGCCTACGTGCCCATATCCTGAAACTTTTACATGAAGGTCATTGGGGCATTGTTCGAATGAAACAGCTAGCTAGACAGCATGTTTGGTGGCCTACCATAGACGATGACATTAAAAATATTGCTCAGTCATGCGACATCTGCAAATGCAACAATCCAGCACCACCAAGAGAGTTCCAAAGTTGGCCAGCAGCAACAGCAGCATGGGAGCGAATTCATGTCGATTTCACAGGCCCAATCTTCGACAATATGTGGCTTATATGTGTAGACGCCTACTCGCAGTTTCCATTTGTTGTTCAAATGTCGTCTACAACCACAGATAACACGATCGCTGCATTATCATCAATTTTCGCTATAGAAGGATACCCAAAGACTCTAGTTAGCGACAACGGTCCACAGCTTACGGCTGACGCCTTCAAAGAATTCTGCAAACTACACGGTGTAAAGCACATCACAACAGCACCGTTCCACCCAGCATCCAACGGATTGGCAGAACGTTTTGTACAGACGTTTAAATACTCAGTCAAGAAGAACCTTCAAGACGGTATACCAGTACGAGTAGCAGTAACTAAATATCTTGCTTCTTACAGGTTTACTCCTAATGCACAAGGGAAAACTCCTGCCGAGTTAATTCATGGTCGACCAGTCCGTACCGTTTTAAGTCAACTTTTCGAGCAACATACTGAAGCTAAACAGCCAGCAACAAAGTACGTTCAAAATCAAATGGTCTATGCTCGAAATTATTCAAGGGGAGAAAAGTGGATAGAAGGCATCATCGACCGTTCCATTGGAAAAATGATTTATGTTGTAAAAACAAAAAATGGTTTTTTCAAGCGCCATTTCAATCAGTTGAAACCGAAGTTGCCAGTACTCAACGACATAAAGAGATCTCCAGAGATTTGGTGGGTTCCTGAACTCCCACAGTCAGCTTCCAGTCAAGGACCACAACGACCAGATCAACCGTTAACTACGCCAGCTGTTCAGAATCCTGATCCTGTCCCTGATCCACCGGAGAACATAGCAGCACCCAACCAACAACCGGTGCAGTTACAACAAACACGTCGTCGTTCGGGCATCCCAATACGTCAAAGCACCAGAGTTCGCCAAGAAGTTGATCGTTTCAAGCCTAAGGACTTCAGGCAACAAAAACATCCGCATCGCTCGTAAATTAAAGGAGGAGATGTGTCATATATAATCAAATGTACTCTTTACTTTTATACCCTTCACAAAATATGTTCACATTGTACAACACACATTTCTATCCTATCTGGCAACCTTGCACTTCTTTCAGTATACTATTATAAAGAATATGAATAAACAGTTGGTAATAAGCACTCGACGTGATCGCTTCTGTCTGCTCGCTCCAAACATAACACGGACCGTTCGCCCGAGAGTTTTCTTTGGCCAACTCGAAGTTGAAGCCAAGAAGAAAATTTGTCTCCCAAAACTGAAAGCACTTTTCCAACCGTTGGCACAATTTATTAAATAAAGCGCTTGGGCGCAATTTATTTACGCTCTGGGGCGCAATAATAATTGTGTATAAAAAAAATGTGCGCAAACGGATGTAACCTGAATTTTTTTATTTTTCACTGCACAAAACACAAGATCGATGTCTGCGGAGTTTTATTATATTGGCCGGAAAAGATCGAATAAAGCCGCGTGGGTGGTTTATATAGATAAGCTCAGAAAGCTTTATCAGGACCAAAGTTGGCTGCGCTTATCAATGCACCTGCATTAAGAGAGCAAGCTTAAGATAAGCCATTTTTTTTCAGCGATGCCAGATTTTAATATAGCTAATTTTTTTAATTCAGCTATTATAAAAAACTTTTGAAGCTTTTAAATATTCGTTTTAAAAATTCGAACTCCTGGCCGTTACACTCTCGCCGGCAGCAAGTGAGGTGTTACCTGTGTTACAAACACGTACTCTGCCATGTTTATGTAAGCATACCTGAAATCGAAATATTATAAAGTATTAAAGCGAAATGAATCGTAAATAAGTGGTATTACCTGGGGGAGATGAGTCGGTCGCCAGACCGCCTGGAATAGACTCCGGTCCGCCGGAGAATGGGTGATGCCCCGAGATGACCAGGAGGCATCACTGGATGGGAGGGTGCGTCGTGGCGTACACATCTAAGCCACCAATTCGTCCAAATTGTCGTCCAAGTCTTTGTTTACATTTTTTACGTAGTGATGTGAGTTTTGTCAGCGATAGTGTTATTCGAGACGTCCGATATTTTGTCGGTATTCGATTGTGCGGACTGCGGGCATCGGGTCGAACCCGATGGGCCACTCTGAGCTAGCCCGGCATTACCCTTGCAAAAGGCAGTTCCGTTACAAAATACATGCATTATTAGCTGAGTAATGAACTTTTTGTTTACAAATTTACAATAGAGAATACAAATGTATTAGCCATGTAAAAACTAATATAAGTACAAATTATGCCGTGGATACATGCATTATTAGCTGAGTTGTGAACTTTTTGTTTACAAATTTACAATTAAGTATGCAAATGTATTAGACGTGTAAAAACTAATATAAATATAAATTCTGAAGTGGATACATGCATTATTAGCTGAGATGTGAACTTTTTGTTTACAAATTTACAATTGAGTATGCAAATGTATTAGCCGTGTAAAAAATAATATAAATACAAATTCTGAAGTGGTTTCAGGCATTATTAGCTGAGTTGTGAACTTTTTGTTTTCAAATTTACAATTGAGTATGCAAATGTATTAGCCGTGTCAAAACTATTATAAATACAAATTCTGAAGTGGATACAGACATTATTAGCTGAGTATGCAAATGTATTAGACGTGTAAAAACTAATATAAATATAAATTCTGAAGTGGATACATGCATTATTAGCTAAGTTGTGAACTTTTTGTTTACAAATTTACAATTGAGTATGCAAATGTATTAGCCTTCTAAAAACTAATCTAAGTACAAATTCTGCCGTGGATACATGCATTATTAGCTGAGATGTGAACTTTTTGTTTACAAATTTTAAATTTTTAAAAATTACCGCTAGTCCTCGCCACAGATGCCTCATCCTTTGGCATCGGGGTAGTCCTTTCGCATCTTCAACCAGAGGGCGGAGAGAGACCCATTGTGTTCGCATCGAAAACACTAGACAAGCACCAGGCTAAGTACAGCCAAATCGAAAAGGAAGCACTCTCCATAGTATTTGGAGTTAAACGATTCCACCAGTATCTTTATGGAAGAAAGTTCATTCTACTTACAGACCATAAGCCGCTTGTAACTATTTTTAATCCAAGCAAGCACCTTCCGTTAATGACGTCAAACAGACTACAACGTTGGGCCATTATTCTCATGGCCTACAATTTTGAGATCCAGTACCGATCCACATCTGCATTAGACGTGTAAAAACTAATATAAATATAAATTCTGAAGTGGATACATGCATTATTAGCTGAGATGTGAACTTTTTGTTTACAAATTTACAATTGAGTATGCAAATGTATTAGCCGTGTAAAAAATAATATAAATACAAATTCTGAAGTGGATTCAGGCATTATTAGCTGAGTTGTGAACTTTTTGTTTTCAAATTTACAATTGAGTATGCAAATGTATTAGCCGTGTCAAAACTATTATAAATACAAATTCTGAAGTGGATACAGACATTATTAGCTGAGTATGCAAATGTATTAGCCGTGTAAAAACTAATATAAATACAAATTCTGAAGTGGATTCAGTCATTATTAGCTGAGTTGTGAACTTTTTGTTTTCAAATTAACAATTGAGTATGCAAATGTATTAGCCTTCTAAAAACTAATCTAAGTACAAATTCTGCCGTGGATACATGCATTATTAGCTGAGATGTGAACTTTTTGTTTACAAATTTACAATTGAGTATGCAAATGTATTAGCCGTGTAAAAACTAATATAAATACAAAGTCTGCGGTGGATACATGCATTATTAGCTGAGTTGTGAACTTTTTGTTTTCAAATTTACAATTGAGTATGCAAATGTATTAGCCGTGTAAAAACTAATATAAATACACATTCTGAAGTGGATACAGACATTATTAGCTGAGTTATGAACTTTTTGTTTACAATTTACAATTGAGTGTGCAAATGTATAAGCCGTGTAAAAACTAATATAAGTACAAATTCTGCCGTAAATACATGCATTATTAGCTGAGTAATTAACTTTTTGTTTACAAATTTACAATAGAGTATGCAAATGTATTAGCCATGTAAAAACTAATATAAGTACAAATTATGCCGTGGATACATGCATTATTAGCTGAGTTGTGAACTTTTTGTTTACAAATTTACGATTGAGTATGCAAATGTATTAGACGTGTAAAAACTAATATAAATATAAATTCTGAAGTGGATTCAGGCATTATTACCTGAGTTGTAAACTTTTTGTTTACAAATTTACAATTGAGTATGCAAATAAATGTATTAGCCTTCTAAAAACTAATATAAGTACAAATTCTGCCGTGGATACATGCATTATTAGCCGAGTTGTGAACTTTTTGTTTACAAATTTACAATTGAGTATGCAAATGTATTAGCCGTGTAAAAACTATTATAAATACACATACTGAAGTGGATACAAACATTATTAGCTGAGTTATGAACTTTTTGTTTACAATTTACAATTGAGTGTGCAAATGTATAAGCCGTGTAAAAACTAATATAAGTACAAATTCTGCCGTAAATTGTTGCATTTCAAGTCGGAATGGGCTGGAGGGCTATCGATATATCGATAGAGCTAGGGTCGGTAGGAACAGGGGGAGGCAGGGACTGGTGAGCGAACCGGGAAAAACCAAACTTAAGAGAAAGGGTTTTTACCCTTTTCACTAGGCCGTTGCACTGAGCGCCCCAAGATTACGGTAAGCCGAAAATGGGAACTCGGACAACGGAGCCTATATAGGGGGGCAGGAGACTGGAAGAGGGGGAGATTAGCGGGACGTCAGCCGGCGCGTTAGCATCTAGAAAAAGTGAAATTTAATATTTAAAAAAGAAAAACGTGAGTGAAGTGGCGCGAAGGAAAATAGCCATAGTGATTGTCAAAGAAAATATATGGTTTTTTTCTTACAGCGTGGCCGTGACGAATAACACGGGCCACGGGTCTTTTTTTCTGTGTTCCTTGGTGTTGGTGCATTCGCGTCTCCGAGCGTTAGGTGGATTTTGTCTGGGCGAGACCTCACTTCCCGAGACCACCGCGCGACACCAGGTCCCAGCGCACCTGCACAGCAGCGGCCGCCGGCACAAGCCACCATCAGGCGAAACCGGGAGCAACAGGCAAACCCAACATAAACTGGAGGACAGCGGTGAGTCCGTTCCGATTAAAATCGGCCGGCCCTAACCTAAGTGGTCGGAGTCATATATTTTCGCCGCCAATCCTGGCCGTAGTCTCTTCACCTGGGTTTTGCATGCCCCATATCAATAGCCATTGATTCTCCGCAGCCGGAAATATAAGATATTGTGCATAAAACTTTGTTAATAGTTGTTAGTGTTTGATGTATTTTTTTTTTTGTAAACTCACGTATCGCCGTAATTTGTCCTCTGCGTTGTCATAGTCCCTGGGTCCGGGATTTGTGCAACACAAGGCTGCGATAGGGCCGATTCGGGGTGAAGAAGCTGGACCAAAAATCGAAGTAGAACCCTCTCCCCTTTTATTTCTCTTGGAGCTCCAGTAGGGATATCAGGTTGGAAGTAGCAAATTATTTTGGCCAGGTTGTGGCCTGTTGCGTGTTAGCGGAGCGCCGCTTCTCCTCCGCGATATCTGGAAACAATTGCTTGGCAGCCTTGGCGCGAGCGCATCCCTGGCTGAGGCCACGCTCTCGCCGGGAGCAAGTGAGGTGTTACCTGTGTTACAAACACGTACTCTGCCATGTTTATGTAAGCATACCTGAAATCGAAATATTATAAAGTATTAAAGCGAAATGAATCGTAAATAAGTGGTATTACCTGGGGGAGATGAGTCGGTCGCCAGACCGCCTGGAATAGACTCCGGTCCGCCGAAGAATGGGTGATGCCCCGAGATGACCAGGAGGCATCACTGGATGGGAGGGTGCGTCGTGGCGTACACATCTAAGCCACCAATTCGTCCAAATTGTCGTCCAAGTCTTTGTTTACATTTTTTACGTGTGAGTTTTGTCAGCGATAGTGTTAGTCGAGACGTCCGATATTTTGTCGGTATTCGATTGTGCGGACTGCGGGCATCGGGTCGAACCCGATGGGCCACTCTGAGCTAGCCCGGCATTGCCCTGGCAAAAGGCAGTTCCGTTACAAAATACATGCATTATTAGCTGAGTAATGAACTTTTTGTTTACAAATTTACAATAGAGAATACAAATGTATTAGCCATGTAAAAACTAATATAAGTACAAATTATGCCATGGATACATGCATTATTAGCTGAGTTGTGAACTTTTTGTTTACAAATTTACAATTAAGTATGCAAATGTATTAGACGTGTAAAAACTAATATAAATATAAATTCTGAAGTGGATACATGCATTATTAGCTGAGATGTGAACTTTTTGTTTACAAATTTACAATTGAGTATGCAAATGTATTAGCCGTGTAAAAACTAATATAAATACAAATTCTGAAGTGGATTCAGGCATTATTAGCTGAGTTGTGAACTTTTTGTTTTCAAATTTACAATTGAGTATGCAAATGTATTAGCCGTGTCAAAACTATTATAAATACAAATTCTGAAGTGGATACAGACATTATTGGCTAAGTATACAAATGTATTAGACGTGTAAAAACTAATATAAATATAAATTCTGAAGTGGAATCAGGCATTATTAGCTGAGTTGTGAACTTTTTGTTTACAAATTTACAATTGAGTATGCAAATGTATTAGCCTTCTAAAAACTAATCTAAGTACAAATTCTGCCGTGGATACATGCATTATTAGCTGAGATGTGAACTTTTTGTTTACAAATTTACAATTGAGTATGCAAATGTATTAGCCGTGTAAAAACTAATATAAATACAAATTCTGAAGTGGATTCAGGCATTATTAGCTGAGTTGTGAACTTTTTGTTTTCAAATTTACAATTGAGTATGCAAATGTATTAGCCTTCTAAAAACTAATCTAAGTACAAATTCTGCCGTGGATACATGCATTATTAGCTGAGATGTGAACTTTTTGTTTACAAATTTACAATTGAGTATGCAAATGTATTAGCCGTGTAAAAACTAATATAAATACAAATTCTGAAGTAGATTCAGGCATTATTAGCTGAGTTGTGAACTTTTTGTTTTCAAATTTACAATTGAGTATGCAAATGTATTAGCCGTGTCAAAACAATTATAAATACAAATTCTGAAGTGGATACAGACGTTATTAGCTGAGCAGTGAACTTTTTGTTTACAAATTTACAATTGTGTATGCAAATGTATTAGCCATGTAAAAACTAATATAAATACAAATTCTGAAGTGGATATATGCATTATTATCTGAGTTGTGAACTTTTTGTTTACAAATTTACAATTGAGTATGCAAATGTATTAGCCTTCTAAAAACTAATATAAGTACAAATTCTGCCGTGGATACATGCATTATTAGCTGAGTTGTGAACTTTTTCTTTTCAAATTTACAATTGAGTATGCAAATGTATTCGCCGTGTAAAAACTATTATAAACACACATTCTGAAGTGGATACATACATTATTAGCTGAGTTATGAACTTTTTGTTTACAATTTACAATTGAGTATGCAAATGTATAAGCGGTGTAAAAACTAATATAAGTACAAATTCTACCGTGGATACATGCATTATTAGCTGAGTTGTGAACTTTTTGTTTACAAATTTACAATAGAGTATGCAAATGTATTAGCCTTCTAAAAACTAATATAAGTACAAATTCTGCCGTGGATACATGCACTATAAGCGGAGTTGTAAACTTTTTGTTTACAAATTTACTATTGAGTATGCAAATGTATTAGCCGTGTAAAAACTATTATAAATACAAATTCTGAAGTGGATACTGACATCATTAGCTGAGTATGCAAATGTATTAGACGTGTAAAAACTATTATAAATACACATTCTGAAGAGGATACAGACATTATTAGCTGAGTTGTGAACTTTTTGTTTACAAATTTACAAGTGAGTATGCAAATGTATTAGCCTTCTAAAAACTAATCTAAGTACAAATTCTGCCGTGGTTACATGCATTATTAGCCGAGATGTGAACTTTTTGTTTACAAATTTACAATTGAGTATGCAAATGTATTAGCCGTGTAAAAACTAATATAAATACAAATTCTGAAGTGGATTCAGGCATTATTAGCTGAGTTGTGAACTTTTTGTTTTCAAATTTATAATTGAGTATGCAAATGTATTAGCCGTGTCAAAACTATTATAAATAAATTAGCTGAGCAGTGAACTTTTTGTTTACAAATTTACAATTAAGTATGCAAATGTATTAGCCATGTAAAAACTAATATAAATACATAATACAAATTCTGCCGTAAATTGTTGCATTTCAAGTCGGAATGGGCTGGAGGGCTATCGATATATCGATAGAGCTAGGGTCGGTAGGAACAGGGGGAGGCAGGGACTGGTGAGCGAACCGGGAAAAACCAAACTTAAGAGAAAGGGTTTTTACCCTTTTCACTAGGCCGTTGCACTGAGCGCCCCAAGATTACGGTAAGCCGAAAATGGGAACTCGGACAACGGAGCCTATATAGGGGGGCAGGAGACTGGAAGAGGGGGAGATTAGCGGGACGTCAGCCGGCGCGTTAGCATCTAGAAAAAGTGAAATTTAATATTTAAAAAAGAAAAACGTGAGTGAAGTGGCGCGAAGGAAAATAGCCATAGTGATTGTCAAAGAAAATATATGGTTTTTTTCTTACAGCGTGGCCGTGACGAATAACACGGGCCACGGGTCTTTTTTTCTGTGTTCCTTGGTGTTGGTGCATTCGCGTCTCCGAGCGTTAGGTGGATTTTGTCTGGGCGAGACCTCACTTCCCGAGACCACCGCGCGGTACCAGGTCCCAGCGCACCTGCACAGCAGCGGCCGCCGGCACAAGCCACCATCAGGCGAAACCGGGAGCAACCGGCAAACCCAACATAAACTGGAGGACAGCGGTGAGTCCGTTCCGATTAAAATCGGCCGGCCCTAACCTAAGTGGTCGGAGTCATATATTTTCGCCGCCAATCCTGGCCGTAGTCTCTTCACCTGGGTTTTGCATGCCCCATATCAATAGCCATTGATTCTCCGCAGCCGGAAATATAAGATATTGTGCATAAAACTTTGTTAATAGTTGTTAGTGTTTGATGTATTTTTTTTTTTGTAAACTCACGTATCGCCGTAATTTGTCCTCTGCGTTGTCATAGTCCCTGGGTCCGGGATTTGTGCAACACAAGGCTGCGATAGGGCCGATTCGGGGTGAAGAAGCTGGACCAAAAATCGAAGTAGAACCCTCTCCCCTTTTATTTCTCTTGGAGCTCCAGTAGGGATATCAGGTTGGAAGTAGCAAATTATTTTGGCCAGGTTGTGGCCTGTTGCGTGTTAGCGGAGCGCCGCTTCTCCTCCGCGATATCTGGAAACAATTGCTTGGCAGCCTTGGCGCGAGCGCATCCCTGGCTGAGGCCACGCTCTCGCCGGGAGCAAGTGAGGTGTTACCTGTGTTACAAACACGTACTCTGCCATGTTTATGTAAGCATACCTGAAATCGAAATATTATAAAGTATTAAAGCGAAATGAATCGTAAATAAGTGGTATTACCTGGGGGAGATGAGTCGGTCGCCAGACCGCCTGGAATAGACTCCGGTCCGCCGAAGAATGGGTGATGCCCCGAGATGACCAGGAGGCATCACTGGATGGGAGGGTGCGTCGTGGCGTACACATCTAAGCCACCAATTCGTCCAAATTGTCGTCCAAGTCTTTCTTTACATTTTTTACGTGTGAGTTTTGTCAGCGATAGTGTTAGTCGAGACGTCCGATATTTTGTCGGTATTCGATTGTGCGGACTGCGGGCATCGGGTCGAACCCGATGGGCCACTCTGAGCTAGCCCGGCATTGCCCTGGCAAAAGGCAGTTCCGTTACAAAATACATGCATTATTAGCTGAGTAATGAACTTTTTGTTTACAAATTTACAATAGAGAATACAAATGTATTAGCCATGTAAAAACTAATATAAGTACAAATTATGCCATGGATACATGCATTATTAGCTGAGTTGTGAACTTTTTGTTTACAAATTTACAATTAAGTATGCAAATGTATTAGACGTGTAAAAACTAATATAAATATAAATTCTGAAGTGGATACATGCATTATTAGCTGAGATGTGAACTTTTTGTTTACAAATTTACAATTGAGTATGCAAATGTATTAGCCGTGTAAAAACTAATATAAATACAAATTCTGAAGTGGATTCAGGCATTATTAGCTGAGTTGTGAACTTTTTGTTTTCAAATTTACAATTGAGTATGCAAATGTATTAGCCGTGTCAAAACTATTATAAATACAAATTCTGAAGTGGATACATACATTATTGGCTAAGTATACAAATGTATTAGACGTGTAAAAACTAATATAAATATAAATTCTGAAGTGGAATCAGGCAATATTAGCTGAGTTGTGAACTTTTTGTTTACAAATTTACAATTGAGTATGCAAATGTATTAGCCTTCTAAAAACTAATCTAAGTACAAATTCTGCCGTGGATACATGCATTATTAGCTGAGATGTGAACTTTTTGTTTACAAATTTACAATTGAGTATGCAAATGTATTAGCCGTGTAAAAACTAATATAAATACAAATTCTGAAGTGGATTCAGGCATTATTAGCTGAGTTGTGAACTTTTTGTTTTCAAATTTACAATTGAGTATGCAAATGTATTAGCCTTCTAAAAACTAATCTAAGTACAAATTCTGCCGTGGATACATGCATTATTAGCTGAGATGTGAACTTTTTGTTTACAAATTTACAATTGAGTATGCAAATGTATTAGCCGTGTAAAAGCTAATATAAATACAAATTCTGAAGTGGATTCAGGCATTATTAGCTGAGTTGTGAACTTTTTGTTTTCAAATTTACAATTGAGTATGCAAATGTATTAGCCGTGTCAAAACAATTATAAATACAAATTCTGAAGTGGATACAGACGTTATTAGCTGAGCAGTGAACTTTTTGTTTACAAATTTACAATTGTGTATGCAAATGTATTAGCCATGTAAAAACTAATATAAATACAAATTCTGAAGTGGATATATGCATTATTATCTGAGTTGTGAACTTTTTGTTTACAAATTTACAATTGAGTATGCAAATGTATTAGCCTTCTAAAAACTAATATAAGTACAAATTCTGCCGTGGATACATGCATTATTAGCTGAGTTGTGAACTTTTTCTTTTCAAATTTACAATTGAGTATGCAAATGTATTAGCCGTGTAAAAACTATTATAAACACACATTCTGAAGTGGATACATACATTATTAGCTGAGTTATGAACTTTTTGTTTACAATTTACAATTGAGTATGCAAATGTATAAGCGGTGTAAAAACTAATATAAGTACAAATTCTACCGTGGATACATGCATTATTAGCTGAGTTGTGAACTTTTTGTTTACAAATTTACAATAGAGTATGCAAATGTATTAGCCTTTTTAAAACTAATATAAGTACAAATTCTGCCGTGGATACATGCACTATAAGCGGAGTTGTAAACTTTTTGTTTACAAATTTACTATTGAGTATGCAAATGTATTAGCCGTGTAAAAACTATTATAAATACAAATTCTGAAGTGGATACTGACATCATTAGCTGAGTATGCAAATGTATTAGACGTGTAAAAACTATTATAAATACACATTCTGAAGAGGATACAGACATTATTAGCTGAGTTGTGAACTTTTTGTTTACAAATTTACAAGTGAGTATGCAAATGTATTAGCCTTCTAAAAACTAATCTAAGTACAAATTCTGCCGTGGTTACATGCATTATTAGCCGAGATGTGAACTTTTTGTTTACAAATTTACAATTGAGTATGCAAATGTATTAGCCGTGTAAAAACTAATATAAATACAAATTCTGAAGTGGATTCAGGCATTATTAGCTGAGTTGTGAACTTTTTGTTTTCAAATTTATAATTGAGTATGCAAATGTATTAGCCGTGTCAAAACTATTATAAATAAATTAGCTGAGCAGTGAACTTTTTGTTTACAAATTTACAATTAAGTATGCAAATGTATTAGCCATGTAAAAACTAATATAAATACATAATACAAATTCTGCCGTAAATTGTTGCATTTCAAGTCGGAATGGGCTGGAGGGCTATCGATATATCGATAGAGCTAGGGTCGGTAGGAACAGGGGGAGGTAGGGACTGGTGAGCGAACCGAGAAAAACCAAACTTAAGAGAAAGGGTTTTTACCCTTTTCACTAGGCCGTTGCACTGAGCGCCCCAAGATTACGGTAAGCCGAAAATGGGAACTCGGACAACGGAGCCTATATAGGGGGGCAGGAGACTGGAAGAGGGGGAGATTAGCGGGACGTCAGCCGGCGCGTTAGCATCTAGAAAAAGTAAAATTTAATATTTAAAAAAGAAAAACGTGAGTGAAGTGGCGCGAAGGAAAATAGCCATAGTGATTGTCAAAGAAAATATATGGTTTTTTTCTTACAGCGTGGCCGTGACGAATAACACGGGCCACGGTTCTTTTTTTCTGTGTTCCTTGGTGTTGGTGCATTCGCGTCTCCGAGCGTTAGGTGGATTTTGTCTGGGCGAGACCTCACTTCCCGAGACCACCGCGCGGTACCAGGTCCCAGCGCACCTGCACAGCAGCGGCCGCCGGCACAAGCCACCATCAGGCGAAACCGGGAGCAACCGGCAAACCCAACATAAACTGGAGGACAGCGGTGAGTCCGTTCCGATCAAAATCGGCCGGCCCTAACCTAAGTGGTCGGAGGCATATATTTTCGCCGCCAATCCTGGCCGTAGTCTCTTCGTCTGGGTTTTGCATGCCCCATATCAATAGCCATTGATTCTCCGCAGCCGGAAATATAAGATATTGTGCATAAAACTTTGTTAATAGTTGTTAGTGTTTGATGTATTTTTTTTTTTTTTGTAAACTCACGTATCGCCGTAATTTGTCCTCTGCGTTGTCGTAGTCCCTGGGTCCGGGATTTGTGCAACACAAGGCTGCGATAGGGCCGATTCGGGGTGAAGAAGCTGGACCAAAAATCGAAGTAGAACCCTCTCCCCTTTTATTTCTCTTGGAGCTCCAGTAGGGATATCAGGTTGGAAGTAGCAAATTCTTTTGGCCAGGTTGTGGCCTGTTGCGTGTTAGCGGAGCGCCGCTTCTCCTCCGCGATATCTGGAAACAATTGCTTGGCAGCCTTGGCGCGAGCGCATCCCTGGCTGAGGCCACGCTCTCGCCGGGAGCAAGTGAGGTGTTACCTGTGTTACAAACACGTACTCTGCCATGTTTATGTAAGCATACCTGAAATCGAAATATTATAAAGTATTAAAGCGAAATGAATCGTAAATAAGTGGTATTACCTGGGGGAGATGAGTCGGTCGCCAGACCGCCTGGAATAGACTCCGGTCCGCCGAAGAATGGGTGATGCCCCGAGATGACCAGGAGGCATCACTGGATGGGAGGGTGCGTCGTGGCGTACACATCTAAGCCACCAATTCGTCCAAATTGTCGTCCGAGTCTTTGTTTACATTTTTTACGTAGTGATGTGAGTTTTGTCAGCGATAGTGTTAGTCGAGACGTCCGATATTTTGTCGGTATTCGATTGTGCGGACTGCGGGCATCGGGTCGAACCCGATGGGCCACTCTGAGCTAGCCCGGCATTGCCCTGGCAAAAGGCAGTTCCGTTACAAAATACATGCATTATTAGCTGAGTAATGAACTTTTTGTTTACAAATTTACAATAGAGAATACAAATGTATTAGCCTTCTAAAAACTAATCTAAGTACAAATTCTGCCGTGGATACATGCATTATTAGCTGAGATGTGAACTTTTTGTTTACAAATTTACAATTGAGTATGCAAATGTATTAGACGTGTAAAAACTAATATAAATATAAATTCTGAAGTGGATACATGCATTATTAGCTGAGATGTGAACTTTTTGTTTACAAATTTACAATTGAGTATGCAAATGTATTAGCCGTGAAAAAACTAATATAAATACAAATTCTGAAGTGGATTCAGGCATTATTAGCTGAGTTGTGAACTTTTTGTTTTCAAATTTACAATTGAGTATTCAAATGTATTAGCCGTGTCAAAACTATTATAAATACAAATTCTGAAGTGGATACAGACATTATTAGCTGAGTATGCAAATGTATTAGACGTGTAAAAACTAATATAAATATAAATTCTGAAGTGAAATCAGGCATTATTAGCTGAGTTGTGAACTTTTTGTTTACAAATTTACAATTGAGTATGCAAATGTATTAGCCTTCTAAAAACTAATCTAAGTACAAATTCTGCCGTGGATACATGCATTATTAGCTGAGATGTGAACTTTTTGTTTACAAATTTACAATTGAGTATGCAAATTGTGACGCTGCGCGCACAGAATAATAATAAATAGTCAATAAGAAACTCAAAGAAATAAATAGTCAATAAGAAAATCAAAGAAATGTAAAACAAAAAAAGAAACTGAAGTAGCCACAAGGATGGAATAAAAGAAACCAAAATAGTATGAAGTAAACACAAAAGAACTGAAATACGAAAGACGTAAATAAAACAAACTCGGAAAGAGAGAAAAGGAAAGACGCACTCGACTTTGAATCAAAAGCGCGCGCGCGCGCACGGGATGCGAAGGGTCACACTGGCTGCACGACGACAGGGCACACTAGCGGAGGCAAAACCCGGCCAGGGAGCTGGCCACACTAGGGCCTCGCCGAGCCCTATATAAAGCGCACCACGGCACTGGAGAAGTCACTCAGCCGCTGATTGCAATCGTAATCACCCAAGCAGCCAAGTCACATTTCGGGAACCAGGTAAATCCAGGTTCCGACCAATACATAGTAGTTAGTCGTAGTCCTCCCCGCTAACCCCCTCCCTCCTCCTTGCTGACTTTCGAGTCCAAACCGTTGCCGACTTTCGGGTCCATCTCTGCCGACTTTAGGGTCCATCTCTGCCGACTTTAGGGTCCACTCTCTGCCGACTTTAGGGTCCACTCTCTGCCGACTTTAGGGTCCACTCTCTGCCGACTTTAGGGTCCATCTCTGCCGACTTTAGGGTCCATCTCTGCCGACTTTAGGGTCCACTCTCTGCCGACTTTAGGGTCCATCTCTGCCGACTTTAGGGTCCACTCTCTGCCGACTTTAGGGTCCGTCTCTGCTGACTTTCGAGTCCCAAATCGTTGCCGACTTTCGGGTCCATCTCTGCTGACTTTCGAGTCCAAATCGTTGCCGACTTTCGGCTCCATCTCTGCTGACTTTCGAGTCCAATTCTCCTGGCAGACTTCCGAGTCCAAAACAACAACTTCTCCTTGCAGACTTTCGAGTCCAAACCCCACTTCTCCTTGCAGACTTTCGAGTCCAAACCACACTTCTCCGAGCAGACTTTCGAGTCCAAGACAACAACTTCTCCTGGCAGACTTTCGAGTCCCAAAACAACAACTTCTCCTTGCAGACTTTCGAGTCCAAACCCCACTTCTCCTTGCAGACTTTCGAGTCCAAACCACACTTCTCCGAGCAGACTTTCGAGTCCAAAACAGCAACTTCTCCTGGCAGACTTTCGAGTCCAAAACAACAACTTCTCCTTGCAGACTTTCGAGTCCAAACCACAATTCTCCTAGCAGACTTTCGAGTCCAAGACAACAACTTCTCCGTGCAGACTTTCGAGTCCAAAACACCTTCTCCGTGCAGACTTTCGAGTCCAACCCAACTTCTCTTTGCCGACTTTCGAGTCCAAACCACAACTTCTCCAGGCCGACTTTCGAGTCCCACTTCCATCCTCCGAGCAGACTGGCGAACCCAAGCGACGGACGGCATACGGACCTGCGCGCCCAACAACAACCATCCGCCGCCCCGATCGGAGCCACCATCTTCTCTTCTCCCTCTTCCCCAGGCACCAGCTGCAGCCGGCGACATCCAGACGCGAGAAGACCCACCCAGACGCGAGAAGCCTACGCCCACTGTCACCCGGGATTCACGGACCTGATCTTTTCCGTCGCCCCGAGCCATCCGTTGGTCACCAGCGCAGCCGAAATCCTGATCAATTTACCTGACTGTAATATTACGTCAATAAACCGTACTCTTACTCTTTACTGTATTTCCCTCTCGAGTTCTCCCCGGGGGGCAAACGGATCGGGGAAAATCTTTACAGCAACCACGCCTGAACCAAATAAATCTATCTGCACAGACCCTGGACGTCCCGCTGACTACCCGTGGGCGACAGGACGTTCCAGATTGGCGCCCGAACAGGTTGAAGTGGTTGTAAGTAAAAGATCCGATACCGTGGGAGTAATGTCGAGCTGGGTATACCTTGCATCAAAGAGTGAGCTAACGGAGTACGCGGAAGAATTTGGTCTAGACACCGCAGGAAGGAACGAGGATCTAAGGCGGTTACTGGCGGCTTTCGCTAAGAGAACGGATCACACGGAGGCAACGGTACTGAAACTCTCAGAACTTGCGGAAAAGCACAAGAAAGAGAAAAGTCCGGCTAGAAGCTCAACACCGGCGATCGTGGTGACAAACGGAGAAGAGCGGAGCGCCGAGGAACAGCCAACAACGAGTGCAGCGGCAAGGGTCAGAGCTGTTAAAGAAGGAGAGCAGAAGACCGACCACCGAGGAACGGTTACGGCTAAAATGGAGGAGGTCAAAGAAAGGAAAGGAGACCGGAGAATGGAGACAGATATTGTGGACCGAGTAAGAGGTTGGGGCATCCGGTACCAAGGAACAACGAACCCGCTGGAGTTCCTGAGCAAGATGGAACAATGGGCAGATGGGTACGGGATACAGAACCAGCTAATACAGACCATGCCATTTATACTGGAGGGGATTGCGTACGACTGGTGGAACACCGCACCGGCCAGAATAACAACATGGCAGCAACTGACATCAGAACTGCTGGAACATTTCCTACCATCAAGATACGGAGAACAACTGGAGATCCAGATAGTGCAGCTGAAACAGCGGGAAACAGAGCCGGTAAGAGAGTACGCGATGAGTCTAAGGAAACTGATGCGGTTCACAAAACTAACGGAGGAGGAGAAACTCGACCGGGTGTACAAGAACTGCAGAAGCAAAATAAAGCTGTATACGCGGAGAACGGGGTTCAACACCCTGACAGAGTTCCTCAGGCTGGCGGAGGAAGTGGAGGAGATCGAGGCGGCAGAAAACCTCACACAACAACTCCAACAGCCATACCAGCTCAGCCCGGACATATGCATGCGCTGCGGAGGAACCGGGCACGCAGCGAGAACATGCACGAATCCGCCGAGATTGTTCTGTTGGGTCTGCGGGAGAAACGGCATCCGGACAACAGAATGCTGCAGATCGGGATCGGGAAACGACAGAGGCCTGAGCAGATGAAGCTGGCGGCTCAGGCGACAAGAAATCCAGCTATAGAGGACGACCTAAGCTGTGACGGGTTTCAGATCATAGCACGGATCGGAATCGTGAAGGGAACGGCACGCGGAGTGGTCGATACGGGGGCATCAAGAAGTGCGATCAGCAAAAACATGTACCAGGATCTAAGGGACCACGGAAGATGGTGGGGTACACGGGAGGAGATCACACTCGCCAACGGAGCCCGACAAAGAGCCATAGGGAACTTCACAGCGAAGGTTAGCTTCGGAGGAAGAGCGTTCACGGTAACGTTCATGATACTGAAGAACGTGTCTGGAGGAATACTATTGGGTATGGACTTTCTGGCAGGAGCGAACAGCATGCTGAGGTGCGGCAACCTAGAGTTGGATCTGATATCGGCCATGGACGGAACACCGACAAGGGAGGAAAAGGATACGATGGCAGAGAAGGCAGGAGAACCGTCGGAAGAGGAAGTGCAGCAGTTCCTGAACAAAAACAGGCAAGTATTCGAGGACATGAAGGGTGTAAGCAACGTGACCGAACACAAAATATACCTGAACGACGACAGACCGATCAAGCAGAGATACTACCCGCGAAATCCCAAGCAACAGGCGGTCATCGACGAACAGGTAGACGAACTGCTGACCCTGGGGTTAATAGAACGATCGAGGAGTCCGTATAGCGCACCAGTCGTGCTGGTAAGGAAAAAGAATAACGAATGGAGGATGTGCATCGATTACAGACAGCTGAATGAGAAAACGGAGAAGGATGCTTACCCGGTACCGCGAATGAACTTCATCCTGGACCAATTAAGGGAAGCAAAATTTATAAGCACCATAGACCTGAAGTCAGGATATTGGCAAATCCCGATGGAACAGGGAAGCAGGCAATACACTGCATTCACGGTACCAGGACGAGGGCTGTTCCAGTGGACGGTAATGCCATTTGGGCTAACCACCGCCCCGGCAACGTTCCAGAGGGCATTAGACACAATAATTGGGCCAGAGATGGAACCGTTCGCGTTCGCGTACCTAGATGATATTATTGTGATAGGCCGGACTAAGAGGGAGCATCTTGAAAAGCTCCAGGAAGTATTCCGAAGGCTGCAACAAGCGAACTTGAGAATAAATCCGGACAAGTGCCATTTTTTCCAAAAAGAACTAAAGTACTTGGGCCATGTGGTAAGCGAGCACGGGATCCGGACAGACCCGGAGAAGGTAGCAGCGATTCGGGACTTACCGACACCCAAGAACACAAAGGAAGTACACAGTTTTTTGGGAATGGCGTCGTGGTACCGAAGATTTATCCCAAACTTCACGGAGCAAGCAGGAGCACTGCAGGAGCTTACAAGGAAGGGCCAAAAGTTCGAATGGAACCAAAACCATCAGAACTCGTTCGAGCAGCTGAAGGAAAGCCTGATGCGGGCTCCGGTACTGGCATGCCCGGACTTCACGAAGCGGTTTAAACTGCAGACCGATGCCAGCGACTTCGGAGTGGGGGCAGTACTTACGCAGGACACAGAGGACGGCGAACATGTAATCTCCTTCGCAAGTAGGAAGCTAAGCAAGGTAGAACGGAAATATAGCGCAACGGAGAAGGAGTGTTTGGCGATCCACTGGGGCATAGAGAAGTACAAGATGTATCTGGAGGGCTACCCGTTCACAGTAGTAACGGACCATATGGCACTCAAGTGGCTAAACTCGATAAAGAGTCCCTCAGGAAGGATGGCAAGATGGGCGCTAGGTTTGCAACCGTACCAGTTCGACATACAGTACAGGAAGGGGAAGCTGAACGTGGTGGCGGATACATTATCAAGAGCACCGCCGATAGAACTGAAGACAGTAAGCCAGGTGGCAAGCTGGGTGGAGCGGAAGCAAGACGAGGTATAAAAAGGGCAAGGCGACACGGACTTTTACGTAGAAGGCGATCAGCTCTACAAACTCAATCAAAATCGGAGGGATCAGCAGCCATGGAAATTGTGCATACCCGAAGACCAAGTACACCACATACTGACGGAAAACCACTGCACGCCAGCGGCAGGGCATCTGGGAGTGTACAAGACAAAGCGGCGAATACGTAACCGATACTTCTGGCCAGGTATGGCAAAAGATGTGGAGGAATTCGTCAGTAAGTGTGATAGCTGCCAACGATACAAAGTATCGCAACAAAAAAGCGCGGGGAAAATGTTAACAAGAATAGCAGAGGCGCCATGGGAAACGATGTGCGTGGACTTCGTCGGGCCGCTACCACGGACAACCCATGGAAACACAATACTAGTGGTGATAGTGGACAAATTCTCCAAATGGGTGGAGCTAGCAGCGATTCGGCAGGCGACAGCAGACGCATTCTTGAAAATCTTCCGCGAGCGAGTAATAGCACGAGTCGGCGCGCCAAAGATCCTAATATCCGACAACGGAGTGCAGTTCACGGGACGCAAAACTAAAAACGCGATGGAGAAGTGGGGAATACGGCAGCAGTTTACCGCACCTTACACGCCACAGGAAAATCCGACGGAGCGAACAAACAGGACGATTAAAGCAATGATAGCACAGATGACGGGATCGGAACAAACGAAGTGGGACGAACACATCCCGGAACTGATGCTAGCATTCAATAGTAGCACGTCGGAATCGACGAAATACAGCCCGGCACATTTAGTTTTCGGAAAGGAGCTAAGGTTACCGGATATGACCTTCGATAAGGTAGCGAATGGCTCAGGAATAAAGGAAGAGAGCATATCGGCAAGATGGAGGCGCATGGAGGACGCACGAAAGGAAGCAACGGAAAGCATGGGGAAGGCGGCGGAGCAGCAGAAGCGGCACTATAACTTGCGGAAGCGGGAATGGAAGCCCAGGATCGGGGAATGGGTTTGGTGTAGGACGCATCATCTCTCGAACGCGGTAAACAAGTTCAATGCAAAACTGGCACCACGGTATGACGGACCCTGGAAAATAGTAGGGTTCATATCCCCAGTGATATTGGCGCTAAGGGACCCAAAAACCCGGAAAACAAAACGGGCATATATAGGGGATATTAAGCCTCAGAAAGGGGCTGAGGCAGAGCAGAGATCGGCACAGGTGGCGGAGAGAAGGCAAGAGAGCGATAGGGCGGATAAGCAGAGTCAGGAACCGATAACAGGCAAAGACCACAACCTAACCCAACGACCCGAACGTAACGTTATACAACACTATAACCACATAAGACGTAGCCTAACACTAGAAAACGAGCTAATCAGCTGGCCAAAAACTAACATGGGTTCTTTCCGTATCCTTCCAGCAGAGACGATGCATCGCTTTCAAGCAAGCGCGGAGAAATTCAGGAAGAATCTCGACAAGGCGGCACGCGGGGCGCCGCGAACGCAGCTAATCGACCCGAGCGTGGCACCGGAGACGGTAAGAAAGCGGACGGCACCAACCAGGATGGGCAGCAAGAACGCGCAGGCGCCGGAGAGTGGGGGCGAACCGCTCGCTGGGCCGCCGACGGCACCCGTCCGCCCGGGGAAGAGCAGGGTCGCCCACATCCCGAAGGAGCAAAGACACACGGAGAGACCTGGATGCAGCGGTGCGCAGCAGCGGCAACAACAACAATTGACCGGATGGGCGAGGGCACCCGCCAATCAAGTCCGAGTCCTACAAAAGCCCGCAGCAGCAGAAGGGCAACCAGAGGGCCCACAACACAACGAGCAGAAACCAGCAGGGCCGAGTCAGCCAAGGCAAGGGAGCGACGGACATGAGGCGGCGCCGGAAGCCAGACGGCAGACCAGGTCACCGGACCGGGACGTACCGGAGAACCACACGGAGGAGAGGAATGAGTACGGATGGATTGTGCCGGCCGGAAGCCGTATATCGGATGCGGCAATGGCGAAGATCAGACAGAAGCTGGCAACGAAGCGAATTGCGAAGCAAAAAAAATGGTTGGAACAGGACGGAAGCAACGTCTGGCGGGTTATCTCAAATAGAGGTAATCACGTCACAATTCGCCGCCACTTCCCAAACGGGGGGGGGGGGGGGGGTGGTGGGGTGTGACGCTGCGCGCACAGAATAATAATAAATAGTCAATAAGAAACTCAAAGAAATAAATAGTCAATAAGAAAATCAAAGAAATGTAAAACAAAAAAAAAAACTGAAGTAGCCACAAGGATGGAATAAAAGAAACCAAAATAGTATGAAGTAAACACAAAAGAACTGAAATACGAAAGACGTAAATAAAACAAACTCGGAAAGAGAGAAAAGGAAAGACGCACTCGACTTTGAATCAAAAGCGCGCGCGCGCGCGCGCACGGGATGCGAACGGTCACACTGGCTGCACGACGACAGGGCACACTAGCGGAGGCAAAACCCGGCCAGGGAGCTGGCCACACTAGGGCCTCGCCGAGCCCTATATAAAGCGCACCACGGCACTGGAGAAGTCACTCAGCCGCTGATTGCGATCGTAATCACCCAAGCAGCCAAGTCACTTTTCGGGAACCAGGTAAATCCAGGTTCCGACCAATACATAGTAGTTAGTCGTAGTCCTCCCCGCTAACCCCCTCCCTCCTCCTTGCTGACTTTCGAGTCCAAACCGTTGCCGACTTTCGGGTCCATCTCTGCCGACTTTAGGGTCCATCTCTGCCGACTTTAGGGTCCACTCTCTGCCGACTTTAGGGTCCATCTCTGCCGACTTTAGGGTCCACTCTCTGCCGACTTTAGGGTCCATCTCTGCCGACTTTAGGGTCCACTCTCTGCCGACTTTAGGGTCCGTCTCTGCTGACTTTCGAGTCCCAAATCGTTGCCGACTTTCGGGTCCATCTCTGCTGACTTTCGAGTCCAATTCTCCTGGCAGACTTCCGAGTCCAAAACAACAACTTCTCCTTGCAGACTTTCGAGTCCAAACCCCACTTCTCCTTGCAGACTTTCGAGTCCAAACCACACTTCTCCGAGCAGACTTTCGAGTCCAAGACAACAACTTCTCCTGGCAGACTTTCGAGTCCCAAAACAACAACTTCTCCTTGCAGACTTTCGAGTCCAAACCCCACTTCTCCTTGCAGACTTTCGAGTCCAAACCACACTTCTCCGAGCAGACTTTCGAGTCCAAAACAGCAACTTCTCCTGGCAGACTTTCGAGTCCAAAACAACAACTTCTCCTTGCAGACTTTCGAGTCCAAACCACAATTCTCCTAGCAGACTTTCGAGTCCAAGACAACAACTTCTCCGTGCAGACTTTCGAGTCCAAAACACCTTCTCCGTTCAGACTTTCGAGTCCAACCCAACTTCTCTTTGCCGACTTTCGAGTCCAAACCACAACTTCTCCAGGCTGACTTTCGAGTCCCACTTCCATCCTCCGAGCAGACTGGCGAACCCAAGCGACGGACGGCATACGGACCTGCGCGCCCAACAACAACCATCCGCCGCCCCGATCGGAGCCACCATCTTCTCTTCTCCCTCTTCCCCAGGCACCAGCTGCAGCCGGCGACATCCAGACGCGAGAAGACCCACCCAGACGCGAGAAGCCTACGCCCACTGTCACCCGGGATTCACGGACCTGATCTTTTCCGTCGCCCCGAGCCATCCGTTGGTCACCAGCGCAGCCGAAATCCTGATCAATTTACCTGACTGTAATATTACGTCAATAAACCGTACTCTTACTCTTTACTGTATTTCCCTCTCGAGTTCTCCCTGGGGGGCAAACGGATCGGGGAAAATCTTTACAGCAACCACGCCTGAACCAAATAAATCTATCTGCACAGACCCTGGACGTCCCGCTGACTACCCGTGGGCGACAGGACGTTACAAAATGTATTAGCCGTGTAAAAACTAATATAAGTACAAATTCTGCTGTGGATACATGCATTATTAGCTGAGTTGTGAACTTTTTGTTTACAAATTTACAATAGAGTATGCAAATGTATTAGCCTTCTAAAAACTAATATAAGTACAAATTCTGCCGTGGATACATGCACTATAAGCGGAGTTGTAAACTTTTTGTTTACAAATTTACTATTGAGTATGCAAATGTATTAGACGTGTAAAAACTAATATAAATATAAATTCTAAAGTGGATATATGCATTATTATCTGAGCTGTGAACTTTTTGTTTACAAATTTACTATTGAGTATGCAAATGTATTAGCCGTGTAAAAACTAATATAAATACAAATTCTAAAGTGGATTCAGGCATTATTAGCTGAGTTGTGAACTTTTTGCTTTCAAATTTACAATTGAGTATGCAAATGTATTAGCCGTGTAAAAACTAATATAAATACAAATTCTGAAGTGGATACAGACATTATTAGCTGAGCAGTGAACTTTTTGTTTACAAATTTACAATTGAGTATGCAAATGTATTAGCCTTCTAAAAACTAATATAAGTACTGTAGTAGCCAGCCAGCTAGTCTGTTCTCCCTTGTCTTTCTATGTCAGCCAGACTAGGATCGTCGGTTGCCCGTCAGGGCTCCCTGGCCTGTGTTCACCGGGTTAAGGGTAACCTAGTGTATAAGGAGATTCGGTTTCGTGTACTTCTAGCATTGCTCTTTGCTAAGCTCGTCGGATTGTCGTGGGTTTTCCTCATCTTCCCTATATACACACTGCACTACGCAAAAGAAAAGTTTTAAGTGCACTAACTGTAATCTACAGTTCAAAACAACAAAGGATATATTCGGATTCTGGTATACGCGGACGGACCAGTAAGCTAATCAAGAGAACACCAGGAGTAGGGGTGGCTAGCTGTTATTCGCCATCCCTTTCTGTACCCTCCCTGCCATGATAACTCGAGAGATTATGTTTGCGGTTATCCCTTAATCAAAGTTTATTCTTATATTATAATTCTAATTCACATTGCGGCAGCATCAAGATCGATCCACGAAAACTAATTTAAATTACTCCAACATATTGGAAAAAGGATCAATCAATCAAAACAAAGAATCGCATAAATTCGATCATATTGGCCAAATGCCCAAAACAATAACAAAAGGTTTTCAAATCGCATCATCTTATCGTCTACAAATTCTTATTCGCTCCTAAATTCTTATTGTTGCTTACGATGTATTTAACTCCTAACCATAATGCTACTAAAACTTACTTTAATCGAATCGTAAAAATATTTAAATGTCATTCGACTAATTATATGGCGTATCGTTATAAAAATGCATCCACAAAAATAGAATATATTTGTAAAGTCAGAAATCAATATGTTTTTATAAGGAGAGATCTCACTTACTCACAAATCCGGTTGAAGCAGGTTCGGTGGGCCCATCGAAGACGCTGTGCTAGATTTAATCAAGAAATGTTGTTAACTTCTGACAAATATTATTTTTGTGTTGCTCAAACGACCCTAAATTTACATTACTTGAATACAAACAGTATATTGTCTACGCAATTATCAAAGAATTAAATCTACAAATTCAGCACATTGGCTTTAAATCCCTAAACAAAGAAAATGATCTGCAGCACACGTCAACGTTGATTGGCTGCTGTTCTGCACATGGCGATGCCTCCTTGCGGCATTCTCCTCCAGGTCTCCTGTTCGATTCACCGCATACGAAGGGTTTGGCGTCTTCGCATGCCAGACGAAAGGTCTGTTCTCCCTATTTCATCCCGCTCTGGGATATGGTGCCGCACGTGGCACGTGCGCGCAAAGAGCAGGCTAGCGTCGCCTCACATTCGTCTCTTCCTCCTAATTACGGCAGCAAAACCAGCGGTCAACCGATCGTCGTTACTTCTGCAGGAGCTCGTAGCTCCTTCTCCTCCTCCTCGCGTTCCTTAGGGTAGCTTAACCCGCATGGGTACTCCGACACCACGCCTGGGATGGATTGGCTGATTGGGAACGGCAGGTCGGATTAAGGTTAAATCCGAACCTCCATGTGGCACACGGTTGTCGCGGCCGAAGTGTCTCTCAAAATTGTGGTTAAGTCCGATTTATGTTGGGCGTGCTCACGCGCAGGTCGATTCCAATCTCAAAACGTGGCAATCTACACGCGGCACGTCCAAAAGAATACGGCGGTTGTCGCACTGATCTTGGCCAGCAGCCTCCAAAACGGTCCACCAGCCGGTGACCAACACCCGAGAACTGGCGTAATGATGCCGCTCTGGCGCTGAAGTTGCCGGCCGACGTATCTTCCGTCTCTTTCCTACACAAAAATATGCACTTAAACACTGCCTTTTCATTTGCACTTTTCACGGAAATATTTACCCCTTGCGCTTGGTTCGTTTCTCCGAAACTCCTTCTGCACTGGTGAACTCCTTTTCCTTGCCAGAAAACACTTTACAATTTTCGGCCACGCGGTTGAAAATTTTCCACTATTATTACTACGATCAGCAGCGGTTTGCATGCGAACGTTATCAGTGCCAAAAATGAAATGAGCGAGAACTCTGACTCAAGAAGTTAGCTGTACGCAATTGCAGCGTTGCCAAACTTCACCTAACGGAGTGCTTCCAGTCGCTCTTCTCCTTTTCCGTCTTCACACGCATTCGGTGCACACGAAAAAGGGTTAGCGCTATGCAGATAGGCTGTATGCGAGAGCAGGCCAGATAAGCTTCTATCGACGCTCTCCGCTATACTCTACGTTTTGCTTGTGAGCATATGCGAATTCATATGTGATTTGCATTTTCGCAATGTTTACAAATTAATTTCTTTATTTCTTATATATTTTATTTTCGGTTTGCGACTGGCCACCACACCACAGTTAACTTTGCAAGAGGTTTAACTCGCAGAAGGGTTAACTGACAAAAACAAGGGTCAGTTGCAAATTCCTTATCTGTGTCATGTTCTGATATCTTTCAGGTGATATACGCCCAAGGACTTGTTCGATTCGTTAGCTAGTTCGTAATACGTCGGGCTGATTTTCTTCGTTATTGATGCTTTGACGGAAACGGGTGCTAACTTGCTACTGAACTTCTTGCCAGCATTGCTTTGAGCAAAACTGCGAGCGAATACGGTGTCTCCTACTTTCAAATGCACGACTCGACTACGCAAATTGTATACCCTAGCATTTACTGCATGTGATTCCGAAATCTTCTTTTTAGCTTGCTGTCTCGCTACCTGTAACACGTCGGCTGTCTTTATAGCTACATCGTCAGATAATGAATTCAGATTCAGATAAAGACGATTATCAGACTTCATAAAGATTGCGGTAGAACTGACTTCTCCGAAGATTCGCTGTCTTGCGGCTGCGTAATTCGCAACTCTGACATGATATGGCTGGTAATGATTGACATTAATTTGTTTAGGTTCGTCCGGTTTGTTATTTGACTCGTCTGGGTTTATTATTATTAATGGTTCTGTCTGTGTACCACTATCAGAATTTACTGTCTCGGATGCGACGTGTGGCAAGATTTGACCGGCGCATCCATCCGATAGTTTTCCGAAGGGTTGCACTTTTGACACCTGGGTTTGAACGTATTCTTTGCTCCGCACCCGTAGCAAAAGATGGTGCGAACTTCAAGACAATCATCAAAACGATGTCCAAGTTTGTCGCAATTCCAACACTTAAGTTGCTTTCGCCGCATAGCTGCAACTTCAGCTGATTCACTGTCATCAAACTCTTGTTCTATTTGAGACACAAAAGATCGTTGCTCAAAACCACCTCTGACTGATTGAGCTTTCATTTGCCTACAAAATTGTTCGTGCGTACGGACTTCCTCCCTGAGATGAGCTAACGTGTCTATACGCAAATGCATAAGTTTATATCGTAGTGAAGGTTTCGCTTGTCGAATAAGAAGCCTCACTAACGATTCTTCTGAGATCGGAGTGCTCAAGCGAGACACAAGTTTCTCTACTTGGAATTGGTAGTCTTCAAAAGGTTCCTTTTCAGCTTGACGCCTACTGTTTATGAACTCCCAAATGTCCATGTCCGAGTCACTCTCCTTGAACTTATTCCGAAATTCTCTGCAAAATAGTATCCAGTTAAACTGAGGAAACGAACGGTGGAATTTCCAGTACCATTCGCTAGCTTTGCCAACGAAAAATAAATGGAGATGGTCACATAGAAGCTGACGATTCCCATTTAAATTTTGCTGTGCTAATGCCTGTATGCGATAAAGGAACTCTTCTGTCTGTAACCCGTCCTTTAATCCATCAAACTTGATGTGCCAACTCTGAATGATGCTCGGCACCTTTTCTGGCTGAACTGTAGAACCCGATCTATCGACGCGCTGAGTGTTTAGATGAATATCATGGTAAACCGTTTCTGCTGAATGAGCTTCCCTTGGTTGATCTCGTCTATCGTTCATTCCCCTATTCGGAGTTTGAGCAGAACCACCAATCTGTAGGTTCGCTACTTGCGCTCGTATAAACTCTGAAAGTTCTTGCCTAATGACTTGTTGCTGTGCCTGCATGGCTGTCTGTACTAATCTCTCTATGTCCTCTAAATTGTCTGCCCTAGAAATATCTCTTACAGAATCTGTGTCAAGACTTTGCTCGAGGTGGTTCGCTGGATTATTGCGACCTGACCTCAGCGTCATTCCTGTTCGTTGTCCGCCGCCTCGGCGTTGACCTGTATTCCTGCCTCTTCTTCCGCCTGCTCTACCTCTGTTCGTATGCTCAATCGACACGCTGCAAGCCGGTAAATCGTTGTTGACAGTATTAGTACCTCCTAATCCTCGATCAGCAGCTGACAATTCCGCTAAAAGATTGTTGTTCGACAAGGACAATTGTCGTGCTGTGCATTCTCGATTGCACATTGGACATCCATTGGAATCAATCATATGATCCCTGATACACTGATGGTGGAAGGTATGACCGCAAGGAGTAGTTGCTGTTAAATCGCTTGCGCTCAATGGTTGCGTACAAATTGTACAAGATGTACTTTCGTCGCCTGCTGCGGCAGATAAATCGACGTTGCTGTGACGTACTGACATATCGCTAAATATTTTGGTTATATAAAAATAAATTCAATAGTTTCGTGATTGATCTTATAATGACTGCATGCTCGCTATGTGAATTAAACTCCTTATGTTTCTTGATAGCTTACAAAAAGTTGAATTTCAAAGCAAAATTAATAAAAAAAAAATATATAGTTTGAATGCTTGCTTCTCGAGTTACTTTATCTGAACCGGTCAAAGATCGAAGTACCTCCAATACTTTGCAATTCCATTGAACAAACTCCCGTAGTCTAAAAGCAAGTTTAAAGAACATTCATGGAAATGAGATATCAAGTGAACTGTTGGTTCTGGTCGACTATTCCGTAAATTACTCGAAATACAATCGCAATTCCTAAAGACCTATTTCAAATTCATCCAAATCCGCAAAAAAGTTCTACTTATTGTTACTTTCAATCCTTCCGAGATTACATGAATACTTCAAACTGAGTGGTCGACCTAATCCGTAGATTACTCGAATCAAGATCGCGATTCCTGCCTCGAATTCTTAGTGATCATTACATAATAAATAATAAAGACCTGAAACTAAACTTCAGCAGACACTAATACAATTATTGGTAACTACTAGAGCAAAATCGTGGAGCTGAGTTTCATTCTAGTTTCCTGCACTTAGAAATCTGGCAATCTCTAGTCGGTTTCGCTGTCTAGAGGTATCACTGTTGCCTGCCTCAAATTGGTTGTGGCATTTTCTTTATGTAGAACTCAAACATATATCTAGCCCCACACGTTGATGTGGTATTTTCTTCTATGCGGCTATCGGCCCCACACGCTGGTGTGGCATTTTCTTCTTATGTAGTACTCCTACAGCTATTTAGCCCCATGTTGGGCGCCATTTTCTTTCTATTTAGTAGCCAGCCAGCTAGTCGGTTCTCCCTTGTCTTTCTATGTCAGCCAGACTAGGATCGTCGGTTGCCCGTCAGGGCTCCCTGGCCTGTGTTCACCGGGTTAAGGGTAACCTAGTGTATAAGGAGATTCGGTTTCGTGCACTTCTAGCATTGCTCTTTGCTAAGCTCGTCGGATTGTCGTGGGTTTTCCTCATCTTCCCTATATACACACTGCACTACGCAAAAGAAAAGTTTTAAGTGCACTAACTGTAATCTACAGTTCAAAACAACAAAGGATATATTCGGATTCTGGTATACGCGGACGGACCAGTAAGCTAATCAAGAGAACACCAGGAGTAGGGGTGGCTAGCTGTTATTCGCCATCCCTTTCTGTACCCTCCCTGCCATGATAACTCGAGAGATTATGTTTGCGGTTATCCCTTAATCAAAGTTTATTCTTATATTATAATTCTAATTCACATTGCGGCAGCATCAAGATCGATCCACGAAAACTAATTTAAATTACTCCAACATATTGGAAAAAGGATCAATCAATCAAAACAAAGAATCGCATAAATTCGATCATATTGGCCAAATGCCCAAAACAATAACAAAAGGTTTTCAAATCGCATCATCTTATCGTCTACAAATTCTTATTCGCTCCTAAATTCTTATTGTTGCTTACGATGTATTTAACTCCTAACCATAATGCTACTAAAACTTACTTTAATCGAATCGTAAAAATATTTAAATGTCATTCGACTAATTATATGGCGTATCGTTATAAAAATGCATCCACAAAAATAGAATATATTTGTAAAGTCAGAAATCAATATGTTTTTATAAGGAGAGATCTCACTTACTCACAAATCCGGTTGAAGCAGGTTCGGTGGGCCCATCGAAGACGCTGTGCTAGATTTAATCAAGAAATGTTGTTAACCTCTGACAAATATTATTTTTGTGTTGCTCAAACGACCCTAAATTTACATTACTTGAATACAAACAGTATATTGTCTACGCAATTATCAAAGAATTAAATCTACAAATTCAGCACATTGGCTTTAAATCCCTAAACAACGAAAATGATCTTCAGCACACGTCAACGTCGATTCACCGCATACGAAGGGTTTGGCGTCTTCGCATGCCAGACGAAAGGTCTGTTCTCCCTATTTCATCCCGCTCTGGGATATGGTGCCGCACGTGGCACGTGCGCGCAAAGAGTAGGCTAGCGTCGCCTCACATTCGTCTCTTCCTCTTAATTACGGCAGCAAAACCAGCGGTCAACCGATCGTCGTTACTTCTGCAGGAGCTCGTAGCTCCTTCTCCTCCTCCTCGCGTTCCTTAGGGTAGCTTAACCCGCATGGGTACTCCGACACCACGCCTGGGATGGATTGGCTGATTGGGAACGGCAGGTCGGATTAAGGTTAAATCCGAACCTCCATGTGGCACACGGTTGTCGCGGCCGAAGTGTCTCTCAAAATTGTGGTTAAGTCCGATTTATGTTGGGCGTGCTCACGCGCAGGTCGATTCCAACCTCAAAACGTGGCAATCTACACGCGGCACGTCCAAAAGAATACGGCGGTTGTCGCACTGATCTTGGCCAGCAGCCTCCAAAACGGTCCACCAGCCGGTGACCAACACCCGAGAACTGGCGTAATGCTGCCGCTCTGGCGCTGAAGTTGCCGGCCGACATATCTTCCGTCTCTTTCCTACACAAAAATATGCACTTAAACACTGCCTTTTCATTTGCACTTTTCACGGAAATATTTACCCCTTGCGCTTGGTTCGTTTCTCCGAAACTCCTTCTGCACTGGTGAACTCCTTTTCCTTGCCAGAAAACACTTTACAATTTTCGGCCACGCGGTTGAAAATTTTCCACTACTATTACTACGATCAGCAGCGGTTTGCATGCGAACGTTATCAGTGCCAAAAATGAAATGAGCGAGAACTCTGACTCGAGAAGTTAGCTGTACGCAATTGCAGCGTTGCCAAACTTCACCTAACGGAGTGCTTCCAGTCGCTCTTCTCCTTTTCCGTCTTCACACGCATTCGGTGCACACGGGAAAGGGTTAGCGCTATGCAGGTAGGCTGTATGCGAGAGCAGGCCAGATAAGCTTCTATCGACGCTCTCCGCTGTACTCTACGTTTTGCTTGTGAGCATATGCGAATTCAAATGTGATTTGCATTTTCGCAATGTTTACAAATTAATTTCTTTATTTCTTATATATTTTATTTTCGGTTTGCGACTGGCCACCACAGTACAAATTCTGCCGTGGATACATGCACTATAAGCGGAGTTGTGAACTTTTTGTTTACAAATTTACAATCGAGTATGCAAATGTATTAGCATTGTTGTAAATCCGTGAGGGTTTTCCGGACAAAAAATTCGAATAAAAAAAAGGCGACTAGCAACTAGCGGCCTAGCTGGGGAATTTCCACTCGAAGGCAAAGAAAAGAAGATGAGAAGAACTGCAGTCGCACGAAAAAGTTTTATTGCGCTGGCGCAGCCAGCAGTTCCAAAGGTTAATCGGCTACTACCTTTACACAAGCAGCGTCCGAATTGCCTCGCTATGAAAGCTATACGTTTCGGCTATTCAGCTCGGCTGAGTGCAAGCGATAAGCTTTTTGTTTCACATTGGTTACGTTTTAGTTCTATTTTTTTCTTCATGTAAATTCATTTTAACAATAATATCAATCGCTAATCTAGTGCTCCAACATTTCGGCCCCGTTGAAGGCCTCCGGCGCTTTAACCTCCTCGTTAGGAGCGATGTTTATCGGCAGCAATGCCAACTTCTGGATGGCGCGCTTGATGACGCCTCCTGACGTCTGGATGTGTGCTACACGCACTTTACCGTCCGCGCCGACTGTTGTTGCCACCACGCGCCCTGTGAGCCACCGTTGTGGGGGCGAGTTGTCCTCGTGTACGAGCACCAAGCGTCCGACCTCCAAATCGCTGCATCCGGTGCTCCACCTATTGCGCTGCTGCAGGCTGACGAGGTAGTCCTTGGACCAACCGTCCCAAAACTGCTGCTTGACAGCGGACAGCATTCGCCACCGCCTCAAGTACTCGCATCCGCCCTTGCTGGAGGTTACGCCTGTGTCGGACTCTTGCGGCAGCGAAAGAAGAGCCTGACCGATCAGCAGGTGTCCTGGTGTCAGCGCCTCTCCATCGTTGGGATCGTTGCCAGGCGATGCGATTGGTCGAGAATTGAGCAGCGCCTCTACCTCGACCAGGTGGGTGCTCAACTCGTCGGCCGTTAGCTTGGCGTTGCCGACCCCTCTCAGCAATCGATGTTTGGCGAACTTGACGGCTGCCTCCCACAGTCCTCCGAAGTGTGGTGACCTCGGCGGTATGAAATACCACTCGACGCCTCTCTGAGCCGCGTACCCTCTCAGCTGATCCTCGCTGTGGTGAAACGCTGCGTTCAGCTCCTGCAGCACGTTGCTCGCTCCTACGAAATTCGTGGCGGGTAAATTACCCATTATCTGGTCCATTAGCACTGTTTTGTACCTAAAACAGTGTACGCAGCTAAGGACAATTTTATTGCATGCTCCTCGAGCATTGATGAGCCATATCTGCTGTCTCAAGAGCGATACCAAAACCTTGACACCAGCATGGTAATGAGTCCGATGTAAGTTGCGAAGATACAACGAAACAAATTCTGACTTCGATGGCAGTAACAACGGAAATTTGGCATCATACGGAATTGGCGCGTTTAATAATCTTCCCCCAACCCGAATTAGTTGAAACTTCACACCATCTATTTCGCTGGAGTGTATGAAAGGATTTAGACGTTGTAGATGTGGACTCAAACTTTCAGATTTCTCTATCTTGACATATTCTGACTCAAATTCAACTCTTTGCAAGACTTGGACCATCCTAAGAAACGACAGCTTCAGTTCGTTGGCCGAAATAACAACATCGCGTTGACTCTTCTTCCCTTGAATAAATCGATTTACGTATGCCATGATCCGCATTAATTTATTAAATGACGAACATCGTCCAACAAGTTCAATAAAGACATTCGGTTGGTTTTTTGTGACGGAACATACTGCTACGCTTTTTTTATTCTCGGACAACTGTAACTCCTGTGATACCTCAACCCGATGAGAACTAGGCCACTCGTCTGGATTTCGCAGTAAGAATTCAGGTCCATTTTCCCATAGAGTACGCTTCAAACCCTCTATATCTGTTCCACGTGACACTAAGTCAGCCGGATTCTCTTCTGTAGGCACATGACGCCAGACTATATTCTCTGAGAGTTCCTGGATTTCAGCAACTCTATTCGCGACAAATGTTGCTAAAGTAGACGGATCCCTCTTTAACCAGTATAGAGTGACTTGGGAGTCCGACCAAAAATTAACGCTCTCCAACTCTATCTTGTGTAGCAAAGGAGATACTTGAGTCCATAGCTTAGCCAGCAAATGCGCTGCACATAATTCGAGCCTTGGAATTGATTTGGTTTTTAGCGGGGACACTCGTGACTTAGCGGTTAGCAGTCTCGATAACCTATTTGTCCCAGCCACCGTGCGAACATAAATGCAACAGCCGTAGGCGTGGCTCGATGCGTCAGCAAATCCGTGGATTTGAACAGCGTCATAGGCTGACAGACAGATATATCGAGGAATGGATATCTTGTCAATCTCTGATAAATTCTGCTTAAATTCGTTCCAACTTGTATGCAATTTCATGGGAACTGATTCATCCCAATCTAGTTTTTGTCGCCAAAGCTCCTGAAGCAAGATTTTTGCTCTTGTGATCAACGGACACAATAGCCCCAAGGGGTCAAACAAACGAGCTGTGACGGACAAAATGTTGCGTTTCGTGGGAGGTAAGGATTGAAACGAATCCTCCAAACTATAATGAAATGCATCATTCTGAGGGTTCCACCTCATTCCAAGCGTCTTAACGGACTCAGAGGTGTTAAATATAAGAGATTTTTCTGGTCCCTGGTTAGTCATCAAACTTGGATGATTTGCTGCCCATTTGGCTAGATGGAAACCCCCTAACTCCAAAACCTCAGTGACTTCCTTGCGAATCACTTCCAATTCGTCCAAACTGTTCGCTCCTGTAAGCATATCGTCGACGTAAAAGTCGCTCGAAATTACTTCCGCTGCCACCGGATGTGATTTAGCGTAAATTTTTGATAGCTCAAAGAGACAACGAATGGCTAAGAATGGAGCTGAGGCTGTCCCATAAGTGACAGTGTTTAGGCGAAAGGTTTGGAGAGCTTGAGTAGATTTTTCCCTCCACAAAATGAGTTGGAAATTTCGGTCTTCATTGGCAACGTTTACTTGCCTATTCATCTTTGAAATATCTGATGTCAAGGCATATTTGTTCAATCTAAATCTTGCCAAAATAGCGTAAAGCTCCCTCTGAATAGTTGCACCCACCATTAGTGTCTCATTTAATGAGATCGAGGTTGACGTTTTACTTGACGCATCAAAAACAACTCGCAACTTTGTGGTGCTACTATCAGGTCTCAGGACACATTGATGTGGAATATAGTAGTGTTGTCCTGGAGGAGGCGTTGGAAGCCGTGACATGTGCCCAAGGTTAAGATACTCTCTCATAAACTCGTGATACATGTCTTGCAACTCGCAGTTATTCGCAAGTCTGCGCTCCAACGAAAGAAATCTGCATCTTGCCGTTTCGAAGGATAAGCCTAGAACACTTGGATTTGTCTTGAATGGCAGCTTCACCTCAAAACGACCTGAAGAAAGTCTTTTTACTGTGTGCTCGAAATGCTTCTCACAAGCAACTTGTTCAGCTGTGTAAACAGCCTTCGATCTCTCAGGGACTTGTTCCAACTCCCAAAATCGTTTCACCAGAGAGTCGAGAGAACTTATATTTTCACTGACAGTGACGCTGCCTACTTGAGCTTGACTCGCTAAGCGTTGAGTGTACTTTCCCGACACAATCCATCCTAATAATGTTTTCTGAAGCGAAGGATGGTCGGAACCCAATTTTATTTGGCCTACGCTTAGAAGTTCAAAAAAGGATTCTGCGCCAATAAGCAAGTCCACTTTTGCGGGCTTGTGAAAACGAGGGTCTGCCAATTCAATGTTTGCTGGAATTTTCCATTGGGCATAATTGACCTCATAGTCAGGTTGATATGATGAAATTGACCTTAACACCCAAAAATCGGTTGCGAAACTATGATCATTGACGCGAGAGTGAATTGACGTGTGCACTTTGTGCCGCACTACCGAATCGTTCTTCCCGACAGTAGTAATATTCAAATAAGACTCCTCCCTATGTAGCCGTAAACGTTGTGCCAAATCTTCGGCCATAAAGTTTATTTGCGACCCGGAATCTAAAAGAGCTCGTGCTAATTGAAACTGTCCGAATCTATCCCGCACCTTAACGACGGCAGTGGCAAGAATCACTTGGTCGCTACTTGCAACATGACATGAGTGGGCTTGATTTGAATGATCAAATGCTACAGGAAACGACTGTGACTGCACTTGAGAACCTGATCCCGAAGCTACAGGTTGCTGCTCTACCCCATATCTGTGAAGAAGTGTGTTATGAGGCTTAGAGCAGACGCGACACTTTGTTGCTTTGCATTTTTTAACTGGATGACCAGGATTTAAACAATTTATGCACAGCCGATTATGTTTCGTAAAATCAAAACGCTGAATCACGGACAGAGCCATAAAGGCTTGGCAACTACCTAAATTATGATTCGTCGCTGAGCAATATTGACATTTCGAATCTGGTTTGTGATCTGCTTTTGTGCATGAGAATGACGATTTTGAGTATCCCTTATTCGAACCTTGGCTAGGCTTCCCTTTACTTTTCGTTGATTCCTCAGCAGCTAAATGCTGGTATCGCCGATTCAACTGAAACGCACAATCAGACCATGTCGGCAACTTATTGTAATCTAGCTGCTCCTCAAATCGGGATTTTGTTGTGTGATCTACCTTGGACATAGCTATGTGAATAAAAATTGCATTATTGATCTCCTGTTCACTACCCAACGACTGCAATGATGCATACAGAGCCGATATCTCATCAACAAGAGACCTCAAGCCTGATGCAGAGGGTTTCGATACCTGGGGAAGGTCAAACAACTGAGAAATCGTGTCGAAGAAAATCAAACATTTATTGTTGTACACGTTTTTCAAGCTAGCCAATGCTTTCTCATAATTTAACTCGGAAATTTGAAACGCCTTTACAGTTCCTAATGCATCACCTGTTAGACATGTAAGCAAATGGTTGAACTTTTCTACCTTTGTAAGGGATGGATCGTTATGAACTAAACTCTCGAATAGACTTATAAAATTTTTGTAGTCCGAATGTTTTCCACTAAACTTCGGTAGATTCATTTTTGGTAATTGCGATGAATGACGATAACCACTGAAATCCCCTTGACTGATTCTCTGAGGTTCAACTTCTATCATTGCGGAGCGATACAATGCCTTTGTAATGATACATGCATCCTCAACCGACGCTCTCAGATCATTTTCTGAGTATAGTATATCAATGTCTGCCTGGATATCCATTAGTTTTTTACAGTACGATTCGAGAAGTTGCATTCGATATTCCATTTGAATTTTGTCGAATGAAATAGTTCTTTCCTCAAATGCCTTTTTCATTCGCTCGATGTCACTCAGAACCATATCGTGTTTCTGCATAGCCATCAAAAGTTTTGCATTTGGCTTTGCAGCCGAATCTCTTTCAGCCATTTTGAAATTAATTGGGAATTAATAAAAATGCTCCAAATGTAATGATTGGCACTAAGTTTTAATAAATCACTGTCGCAAATGATTCCGTAATTATTATTCACTTGCATTGTTTTCATGCGTTTCCTTAATTTTCTTCTGTGCTTGACTACGTGCTAGCTGCATGACATCAGGCGTTTTCAACAAGGTATCATCCTGTAACGACTTAATGTTTCTTAGTAATTCATAGTCCTTTCCGTTCATGATCATATTTTGACCAAAACACAAATAATAAGGTGAAAATCCGGTGCTACGATGATTGTTCGCTCTTAAAGATGCGCTAATTTTGTCTATATTCCTATCCCAATCGGTATGATCAGTCCCGATATAAGCTCTTATGGCGGCCAGTACGGATCTATTTACTCGCTCGCTCGCGTTGGCTTCGGGAGAGTAAATGGCTGTACACACATGTGCTACGCCGAATCGCGTTAGGAAAGCCTTAAAATATCCAGATTTAAACTGTGATCCGTTGTCCGTTAGTATGGATTCCGGAACTCCGAATGTACAGAAGACGTATTTCACCAAAAAGTCGCAAATTCTATCAGAAGTAAACTTTCGTAATGGGTGCAAGAAGTGAAACTTCGTGAAGTTATATCGACGATAATAAGCAGACCTATGTTACCGCTCTTGGATCGCGGATATGGTCCTAAGAGATCCATATAAAGTTTCTGAAACGGTCTTTGGGAAGTTGTTGGATTCCCCATGGGTGGTCTTAATATTTGATTAGGACTTTTAGTCGACTTGCAAATGCAACAGTTAGCTACGTAATCACGGATTTGGGTCACCATACCTGGCCAAAATAAATAACGCTTCAATTTCTCAATCATTTTGGACATGCCTACATGAGCTGAATCTGGGGCATCGTGTGCTCGGTACAAGATTGCGTTTCGTAAGGCTGTCGGGACCCAGAGCTTCCAAGCATCCGCTGTTTGTAGGGCATCTCCCTTTGCGATTTCTGTTCGTTTGTATACAAACTTACCCGATATTTTCAGATCAGGCAATCTTGCTTGATTTGTTTGGATTTGGTCGATCAGGCTTAGGTATTCCTCCGAATCGAATTCGCTAGATGACAAATCAATGATTGGGCCTGCGTCTGTGACTTCCTCTAGGTTAGATTCTTCACAACGCGACAGCGCATCCGCAACTACGTTCTGCGAGCCGCTTCTGTGCTTTATACTAAATGAGAAACCCTGCAGCTGGATTGACTATCTAGCCAATCGTCCTGACAGGTCTTTCTGCTTCATCAGCCACTGTAAGGACGCGTGATCTGTCACTACACAAAATTCCTGCCCCTCTATATAAGCACGAAACTTTTTAATCCCTCTAATCACTGCTAAGCACTCTAGTTCTGTCACAGAATAGTTTCGCTGTGCTTTCGTCAGCTTCTCTGACATGTACGCTATTGGTAACTCAACGCCGTCTTCATTTTCTTGGGCTAATACGCATCCAAGTCCATACAGACTAGCATCGCAAAGCAATATGAACTTATTATGAAAATCTGGGGTTCGTAACACAGGTGAGGAGGTCAGTTTCGACTTCACTAATTTAAATGCCTCTTCAGCTTCCGGATCCCAGCTAAACTTACGGTTCTTCTTAAGCAATTCCGTGAGTGGTAAGGTGATCGTATCATAATTGTCTACGAATCGCCTATACCAGCCTGCTAGTCCTAGGAACCTGCGAAGTTGTTTGACTGTCGTCGGGATCGGAAATGTGTCGATTGCGCTAACTTTGCCTGGATCGACTTTGATCTGTCCATACCCTATGATAAAGCCTAAGTATTTAATCTCGGTCATACAAAATTTCGACTTCGCTATATTGATAGTTAAATTAGCTTGCCTCAACTTCACCGCGATTTCTTCTAACAACACCATGTGGGACTCGAAATCTTCCGACAGAATTAATAAATCGTCTAGGTATACGAATACCCTAGGGCGCAAATGTGTTGGTATCACGGCGTCCATCAGTCTGCATAGTGTTTGTGCTGCGTTACACAGGCCGAACGGCATTACTTTGTATTGATACAAAGGCCTGTTGGGGATCGTGAACGCTGTGCACTGCCTGGACTTCTCCTCGAGTGGAATCTGCCAGAATGCGTGTTTCATATCGAGACCCGTTATGTAACGCGCTGGTGGCAATCTGCTAAGGATTCCGTCTACGTGAGGGAGTGGATAGGCGTCTTTTATGGTTAGCTTCTTCACCTCCCTGGAGTCCAAACATAACCGAACTTTTTCTCCTCTCTTCACCAGCACGCAGTTACTGCTCCACGGGCTTCGAGATTCTTCGATCACGCCTAACGCTAACATATTCTCTACTTCGGCAAACATAAGTTTCTCCTTAGCTGGTGAGATGGGCCAATGCCTCTGTTTTACCGGCTTCGCTTGACCAACGTCTATGGAATGTTCAATTAGTTGAGTTCGACCTAATCCTTCTGACTCGTAAGAGGGAAGCTTAGAGATTACAGTCTCTAGCCTCTTCTGTTGCTCGATCGATCCGGATCTTCGTCTCGCCCTACGTCAAGTTCAGCTACACTTCCGGTCTCTTCCATTATTTTGGACAATAGACCGAAGTCTCGCCAGAAATCAACTCCCAGATATATATCTTGCTTCAGCCCTGGAATCACAAAAAATTCGACTGGATGTGTACGATTTCGATAATTTATGTCTGCCACGAGTCTGCCTACGACGGGGCACTCGGAGTTATTCGCGGTTTTAATGCGACCTGAACATTTTCGTAAATTTGGGTTCTGAGCTAAGTCTCTAGCAGCGTTGCCTCCGATACAGCTTATCGTTGCTCCTGAATCGAGTAACGCCACATAGCGCTTACCCACTAAATCGATTTCCGTGTATAAACGGTTGTCGGAATTCATAAAAACTGCTGCTATCAACTTTTTCCGGTTCTTTCGAACCTTGTTCCAAAATGATCGTGCTCTTAGTGTTGAACGTCCGGGTTTGTGAGTGTCAATACTGCTGCAAACGTCTGCGAATATTCTTCGTCTGGCTTCAGCGTACTGTGCTTCACGTATATGATATGGTTGGTTAACTTTTGCTGTGTTTGGGTGTACTTTTTGCAGATTTGAAACTTCACACGGTTCTGTCTGCGTACCACTACTGGATTTTAATGTTTCGGATGCGACGCGTGGATTTTGGCCGACGCATCCCTTTGTCGGTTTTCCGATGGTCTACAGTGCTGACAGTTTGGCTTAAAAGTGTTCTTGGCTCCGCATCCATAACAGAAGATGCTGCGAACTTCGAGGCACTCGTCGAACCTATGGCCTATCTTATCGCAGTTCCAACATCTTATCTGATTAGTCTGTAGGGCTGACACATCTTCTAGTCCTACATCCTCAGATTCCTGTTCTAGTTGAGCAATATAAGGTTGTGTTCCAACTTGGTTGTATAATTCGTACATGCTTGGTGGAATTTCCAATACCACTCATTCGCTTTGCCGGTAAAGAACAGATGTAGGTGATCACAAAGAAGCTGATGATCTCCGTTCAAGTTTTGTTGGGCTAGTGCTTGCACTCTGTACAGAAAATCCTCTGTCTGCAAGCCATCTTTGGCTCCATCTAATTTGATGTGCCAACTCTGGATAATACCGGGCACCTTCTCCGGCTGCACCGAAGTGTGCGACCTCTCAGAGTTTCTACTAGATTGTCGATTCCCTAATCTCTCGTTTTGCTCCCTGTTCGGTAAATTCAATCCTGACCCTGGCTGAGCTTGACCTACTGCGAATGCTTGTCCCTGTGTTACATTGTTCATGCTTCTCCTACTCGGGGATTGGGCATTCTGTTCGAGCTGCAAATTCGATATCTGTGACTGTATGAAAAGAGTCAAATCCTGCATAAGCTTCTGTTGCTGAGACTGCATTGCTGCTTGAACTACTCTACCTATTTCTTCGACACTCTCTGCTCTAGATGAATCGAGAATTGATGGTGTATTAGCGCTTCTATCGCGCTGCTGCGCCACGTTACTACGTTGCTGAGACCTAGTAACCATACCTCTGCGTTGCCCCAAACTTCGACCTCTTCTTGGTTCATTCCTGTTACGGCCTCGGTTTGTGATAAGACTGCTGCTGCCTTCGCCAGCGTCATATTCATTGGGTGCTCTTCCTGACTCGGATCTTTGTTCTGCATCTGCCAATTCGGCTAACAAGTTATTGTTCGATACTGACAACTGCTGCACCGTGCATGGTCGATCGCAAGTCGGACACGAGTTCGTTACTGACAAGTGATCTCTAATACATTGATGATGAAATCGATGATTACAAGGAGAAGCTGCTGTCAGATCGTTCACGCTTAAAGGTCGTGTGCATAGAATGCAAACACTTTCGTCATTATTAGAAGCGGCTGCTAAATTCTCTAAGCTATGATGAATAGGCATTTTCTTCTTGCGTATCTGTTATTGGTTGCTTAATATTTTCAATTTATGGTCTTTGTTTTTCCAGCTAGTTTCTGTCGAATACCTTCTTGCTGAGCGTTCTCTCCTAACCAACTCTATACTAATATTGTCTATATTGTCGCGGCTTTGTAGGTTTGTATTCGCTGTATTGGTCATCCATCGAAGTTCCTCCACTTGATATTCCTAAATACGCGTACAGTACCATTTGCCAGTAGTCTAAACTGTCGCCTTTGGATAGTATTCTGCGCTCGGTTAGTACTGGTCGATAGTACCACGAAGTTTTGATAACATATCGCTATTCCAAGCTACTAATTCCGAATTCGCTTCCCTCTACCTATTGAACGGGAGTTTGATCCACCTAACTAATTTCAGGCTCGAGTTTTTGCGCCTGTGAGTGGGTTCGTTGCGGTCGCCTTGATCCGTAAGATCTCGAATCGAAGACGCAATTCCGGCTAAGAAGTCCTCAACTCGCAACTAGCAAATCTCTAGTATAAAATAGTAACAATTTCTGCTGATTAAATTAATTACAAAAAAATTCTTTTGGATGGATAGTCGAGCATTTTCATGGGCTAAAACCACTCGAAGGTCCTGCACCTAAAACAATAGGTATTTGCGGCTCCTGCGAGTTGCACTATAGCTTGATATTCTTCTTCCTCTTATTTCTCAAATGCAGATAACGGTCTTTGGCCCCACACGTTGGGCGCCATTTTATTTATGTAGTAGCCAAGAGGCAGGTGCTCACTAGATACTGTTGGTTTTCCAGTGTACAATCGGATCGGTATTTGTGCACTTCTTGCTATGCTCGGTTCAAAGCTCGTCGGATATGGCGTGGGCCTTCCTCACCGATAATAAGTCACACCCTTTCACTACTGTAATAAAAGTTTAAGTGCACATTCTGTAAACTAAATGATTGGTCAACGGTTGAATTAATCAGACGTACGGACGGACCCTAAAGAGTAGGTATAAGAGAGGAACACTCGCGTTGTGGGTGGCTGAGGTGTCGTTCGCCCCCACGTCTTTACCCTCCCTGCCGTGGTAAACTCTGATAAATTAAGTGTTACCCCTTTACTAAGTTCATCTTTTCGATCTTAGCTCATTCTAAAGTTATTCGACATCCACTTGCTGTATTAACATAGACCAAAAATATACGTTTTTACTCCATTATTATTTCGTTAAACTTCAGGATAATTCATAATTCTGTCTCTTACAATTTTTCATCATTTTCTTAACCTCTCTAGTCCCCAGCTATTTATCTCTACGTTAATTGAAATTTAAGTAAACACACGCGTAAATATGCGGCTCGCTTAGGATCCCGTTTAAATTATACATACGATCGATATATATTTACAGAATAAATCAAAAATGCGGCCTTTGTGCCGATTTACTTTCGATATACTGACTTACGCTCAGATCCTCCGCTGCTGGTTCGTTGGGCCCATCGAAGTTGCAGGTGCTGATGGCTGTTAGTTGGAAAGTTCAGAAACGATATTTAAATGGGACGCTCGCGTTCGCATTCACATATTACGCTAAATGGCAGAAAAGCAACAACAATATCAGTTACTTTCTAGCTAACGTTACGCATTACTCTAAATTTAATCGATCTCAAAACTTCTCTACATCCTTCGGGTTACTGGAATCATCCAGCGTGAGCTCGCCGCGACGCGCCTCCAACTTCTTCGACAGGTCACATGCCTGCCGCGCAAGCGAGCTCTCTATCCGGCTGCGCCTGCTCCTGCCTAGTCTCCGCTCAGCTACCTTAGGTGCACCTCCACTGTTCCTACTGGCTTATGCTCGAAAAGGTAATGCTTAGCCGCTGTCCATACAGCCGAATCGCCTTAGTTGGGGCTGCACGAGGCCGGTTACATTACTCCGAGAACTCAGACACAGGCCGCCTCTGGTCTGACTCTTGGAGATTTCTCGCTCCCGGTTTAGTGCGGTCGCACTCGGATCGCTATAGCTCCTTGGCAGCCGACGTGGCAAAGCAGAGGTACCCAAAAAGTAGGGTTACGCGCACGTGCTGCGTTGGCCGCACGTCGACGTCTCTGCCGCTGTAGGGCCTCCGAAAAGTTAGGTTATGGCCGCTCGTGTCGCACAGCGTTGGGCTGCACGTCGACGTCGCTGCCGCCGTAGGGCTTCCAAAGAGTAGGGTTATGGCCGCTCGGTTGCACCGCGTTGAGTTGCACGTCGATGATCGCCAACTTCTGCCGCGTGTGGCTGCCACGCCGGCGATACGCCTACGCCTAGCGAAGGACGTATGAGCCGTCGCCTAGCGCCAAACTAGCCCTGCACAACAAAAGGGTTAACTATACTATAAACTCTGCCGTTCCGTAGTTAATATTTACCCGTTCTCGCTCGTGCACAACACTTATTAAGTTTTGTCACTGGTCTCTTGCTGGCACTTTACTATTAATTCGATTGAAACTGTATACTCCACGTGCCGGAATTATTATAGTAAAAATGATCTACGATGCGTGTGCTTTGCTCTGGTTTTCAATTTCAAGTGAGCGAGCGTCACAAAATTTCTCTACACGCAGCGTGCCTTGCATAGCAAACGAGCCAAAAGCTACGGAACTTTTCCCAAATCCTCTCTCGCGCTCTCGATGCTGGAGGACTGGAGGAAGGAAAAATAAGCAAAAAATCGTACGATTTCGCTGGCGCTGCGAATGCAGGTAGAAGAAAAACGGCATGTTCTGGAAGGCGCTACCCTACACTCTAGTCGCGGCATATGCGTTTCGATGGGTCGGTTCTATCATTTAAACTTACGATTATACTTATTTATATTTTCCTATTTGTTTTTCTCTGCCCTTACCCTCTGACCCCTATAAGCGAGAGCGGGCTGAGGAGCTTTGCAGAAGCGGGAGCGCTTCGCAGTCGCGCGGGGGGGAAACGAAAGCTCCTGACCTGAACAATAGGGCTTGGGATCGAGTAAAAGCAGCGGATAGCAGCATTAGTGAGAGGGCTGCATCATATTTTGTTACAAACATGATGAAGCTAAAAAGAAATTTGGTATGGGAGCAAAGCAACAGAAAAAGAAAGTGGTGAAAAAATCTCTTGCATCAATCATCAAAAAGGCAACCATCGAATTGCGAAAGCATAAGCCACTCGACATATTGAATGCTGTTAAAGTGGCACGCAGTGCAGTATCGAAATCAATGGGATGTAAGAAAAATGTTGTAATTCCACGGGTAATAGCAGTTCCAAAAGTTGGTGGTTTTTTACCATTGGTACCTATTTTAACAGCCCTTAGCGCTGTGGGTAGTTTAGCGTCAGGTAGCGCTGCAATTGTAAAATCAATTAACAATGCAAAGATGGCAAAGGCACAACTTGAGGAAAACCAGAGACATAACAGAAAAATGGAATCTGTATCGTTGGGTAAAGGCTTGTACCTACAACCATACAAGAAAGGCTATGGCATATCATTTTCAAAAAATAATAATAAACAAAAAAAACTATTAAATGAGCTACCCAAGAGAGCACTTTCCAATTTTGATATATTGAAGTTTGCCTTTAAAAATATTCCACATTTTCGGGGGGTTTATATGAGAGATGACATACCCAAAGTACCACATTATTCCGAGTGTGGAATAATAAATTTAGCAGACTCATCATCAGAAGGAACGCATTGGGTGGCGTATTATAAGAAAGGATCAGACTCGTACTACTTTGACAGTTTTGGTAACTTGCAGCCGCCTTTAGAAATAATTAGATATTTAGGGGAAAAAATAAGATATAATTATCAGCGTTTCCAAAAATTTGGTACTTTTAACTGTGGGCATTTATGCCTTAAATTTTTGCTAGACTGTAATTCTTCCCATACCCTTCGTAACCACTTCACATGAAGTGGACACTTTGACCTTTTACAAAGCTAGACGTTCTATCCCTTGAGACGAAATATGCTGAGGAGAAATATGCTCCTTGGCGGGTATAAATTCAGGGCCCTCGTCTAGGAAAAATATCATTCAGCGACCATCAGCAGCAACAACAGCAGCAGCAACAGTATCATCATGAACCGCTTTACCACCACCACCACCAGCTCTACCAGCTCCACCAGCTCTACCAGCTCCACCGACTCCAACACCGCATCTAGCTCCAACTAATCCGCCTCATCCAACTCAACCGCCTCCAACCTCCCCACTGGGGTCACGCAGAAGGACATCGATGCGCTTTTGAGGGATATTGAGGAAGACCCTCAGATGCAGGCCTTCAACGCCTGCAGAGTGAAAAGGAAGTTAACCTTTCACAAGCTGTCGATAAATATGCCCTTTCATATTTATTCGGCCAGGCGGGTGACGGGAAAGTTCGGCACCAATATTATGGTCGAACTGGATACAAGAAATGTACTCCTGCCGGATAGGTTCTCGCAGCTTAAGGATGAGGTAATCCAAAAGATTTCTTCAGGGTCGTATTCTCTCCAAAAGCTGAAGGATGGGAATGTTATAATAGATTTAAGTACAAATTTCAATAATTAAATAAAAAAAAAATTTTTTTTTTAATTACAAATTTTTTATTGGGAAAAGGGACTTGGGAAAATTCTTTTTCAGCTTTTATATTTCAGATTAAAAATGAAAACAAAAATAAATAAAAAAAAAAATTTTATATATACAAAAAATATTACAAATTTTTTATTGGGAAAAGGGACTTGGGAAAATTCTTTTTCAGCTTTTATATTTCAGATTAAAAATGAAAACAAAAATAAATAAAAAAAAAAATTTTATATATATAAAAAATATTACAAATTTTTATTTGGGAAAAGGGATTTGGGAAATTTATTTTTCAGCCTTTATATTTCAGTTAAAACAAAAAATAAATAAATAAAAAAAAAAAAAAAAAAAACAAATTTTTGATTGGGAAACGGGACTTGGGAAAATTCTTTTTCAGCCTTTATATTTCAGTTAAAAAATGAAAACAGACCTGATAAACAGATCATAGCTGATACCAGGTCCGATTATCAGGTCGGTTTATCAGACCTGATAAACATATCAGGTCTGATTATCACATCTTGTTGTTGGTCACATGATAATGTCGAGGATGGAGTTGATACATGTGCTTGCCATTTCTTTACTGTACGCTCACAAAAATCATTAAAAATTATAAAAATGTATGTTAATTTGGAACATCGCTTTTGATTATTATACTTGAAAAATAAAATTATATTTACAAAAAAAAAAAAAAAAATAGATAGCATTTTTTTAATGGTGGAAATGGGATATGGGATATTTCTTTTGCAGCCTTTACTTTTCAGATTGACTGTGGATTTGAGTTTTGGGTGGATGGGGTGTTTCACTGTTGAGAAACCGTTACAAGTGCATCCTTCACCATCCCTACTTTGGTGAGCTAATTGAGCAGGTTGTTGCACGCACTTGATCTAGTGTAGGTGGGATGAGGGTGGGAAAATTTGACTGCTCTGATCCTCTTTCCAGCGGCCCTTCAGTGGGAAAACAAGTGACCTTTTTCAAGTGAGGTATGTCACAGGGAAAATCACAGTCCTGAGTCGTGGGTGGGAACATGTTTCGACTCTGGCGCCCTTGTTCACTTACACCCCGTCCCTTTATCAAGTGAGGATGTTGCCTGAACGTTCACGTCTGGCGCCCTTCTTCACTTACACCCTGTCCCTTTTTCAAACGAGGATCGTGGGTGAACGTACACGGGATGCTCAGGATCACTCCGGGCGGAGCAGGACCGCCGCCGTGGGCCCTTTTTCAATTGCCTTATCCGGGCGGAGCAGGACCGCCGCCGTGCGCCCTTTTTCAATTGCCTTAAGTGGGTGAACGTACACGTGTGGAACAGGATCTCCCCGGTGCGCCCTTTTTCAATTGCCTCACCCTCTAAGTGAGGGGTCGTCGGTGCACGTGCACGTGTGGAACAGGATCACTCCTGTCGGAGCAGGATCTCCCCGGTGCGCCCTTTTTCAATTGCCTCACCCTCTAAGTGAGGGGTCGTCGGTGCACGTGCATCGATCCGGGATCGCTACCGGGATCGCTCCGTTGCATTCGCACTCGTATCCATATCCCTGTGGGAATCCCTTGAACACTTGATCTCAAGTGTCCTTTTACATGCACTGACCCTAATTTATTCCATCTTTATTACCCCCTCTTATGACAGGTTCATATCTCCCCCTAACTAAGTGCATTTTTATTATCTAAACCACTCTAATTTTGACAGCTAATCCATTAATTGCATTTTTATTACCCTTTTTACCGACATCAAAGGTCCCGAAAGCCCGGTTATTCAACTACTACAAACTAATATAAATACAAATTCGGAAGTGGAATCAGGCATTATTAGCTGAGTTGTGAACTTTTTGTTTACAAATTTACAATTCAGTATGCAAATGTATTAGCCTTCTAAAAACTAATCTAAGTACAAATTCCACCGTGGATACATGCATTATTAGCGGAGTTGTGAACTTTTTGTTTACAAATTTACAATTGAGTATGCAAATGTATTAGAATTGTAGGAATTCATTTTGTTCGGCTGGGGGGAGCTGTTGCAGCTAGCTTTCGCAGAATAGGCACCAAAAAATATAATCAATCCCGCGACGCAGTCGAAGGTTCCACAGAAAACCACCACAAGAAAAGAATAGGCCGGGGGCGTCGGGGTAATTTTGAATATATAAATGCATGGACTTGGTCCGCTTTATTTGGCTTCAGGTTTAGAGCTAACTACAAGCGGGAGCGGGAGATCGAAATAGGAGTGCGCGAGCGGCCGTAGCCTCAGCTTGGAGAGCGAGAGCGCAAGCGGAGGAGCTTTGGACTGGAAGTCCGGAGGGAGAGGGAGAGAAAAAGAGAGCGCACTGCCTCCCGAAATTAAGCGCCTTTCTGGCGTGAACATTCTCCCCCCCTTGCGAGGATACGCAGCAAAATATTATAAGTCCTTCGCTCGGGAAAGTGTTGGATTCGCTGAGTCGTCGGCATGTAGAAGTGTGTGATGATCCTGTCCACACGACTGGCATCGGTCGTTACTACGGCAAGATCCTCCAGAATGGTGGTGGGCCAAGCAGTTGACGCAGTATTTTCTGTCGATGACTGCCTGGAGCCGTTTCTTTGCATCAAGTCGAAGAAAACGGTGGCACTTCCGAAGAGGATGGATCCCTTGACAGACTCGGCATTGGTAGGATGAAATACCTCGGGAACGTCTGCTTTTGCTGTCGTTGTATGGAACCCAGTAATTGAAGGAGTCGGCCGCATTGGTTACTCGTGTAGAGAACGACGAAATCCGTTGGATAGGTGAAGATATCTGTCGGGTGTCATCACGAGGAATCGGAACACTGGAAGATGAGTCGCTTGGATGCAACAAAGTGTGATGCCGACCGTGACAAGTAAGACAGTTGTGGGCGCTTGTGCAATTACGGAGTGGATGACCGCTTGCAAAGCAATTTAAGCACAACTGCTTTTTCTGGATATAAGATGATCGATCGACTATCGTCATCTGAAGGAAGCGTGGACACAAACGCACTGGATGGTTCTCTGTAGAACACAAAGCGCATCTTTTGGACGTATGAAGAATCCTCGTACTAAAGGATTGTAGTACTCGTTGCGATGGGTTGGAGATTGTCGGTTTAGATGAACGAAAGCGTGTCACAGTAGGCTGGATAGAATCTATGGCTTCCAGAGTTCTATAGCGCTCTGTTAGGAATGAATCAAGTTCCGGCCACGTAGGAATTTCGGTTTTTTGTTCGATGGATTGCTCCCATAATGAAAGCGTCAGCTTTGGAAGTTTTGTGGAGCACAAATAGACAAGGAGAGTAGTAGGGGAATCTAACATCCAGGCCAGTTTTATCTTAATTGCTAATTAGGGTCATTAATTAAATAGATAGGGGTGATCTGACCCCTGTCACCTTAAAAGGGTAGGGTAATAAAAATTGATTAGGGTGTGATTGAATGGATTGAGGACACGTGAGAAACGTGTGCGGAAGCGGTATCGCCCCGAAGACGCACTCGATACGTGAGCGAGGGAGCGATAACGCACACGATACGTCTTCGAGTGCGTATGCGAGGGAGCGATAACGTTCGATCCGCACGCGAGCGGGAGCGTAACCGCCTCGAAGACGCACTCGAAACGGCTTCGAGAGGGAGCGATAACGTTCGATCCGCGCGGGAGCGGGAGCGTTACCGCCTCGAAGACGCACTCGAAACGGCTTCGAGAGGGAGCGATAACGTTCGATCCGCGCGGGAGCGGGAGCGTTACCGCCCCGAAGGCGCACTCGAAACGGCTTCGACGCGCGCATTCGTTTCCCACAATCAAATCCCACACCAAAAGGGGATGGAGGGTTTTTTTTATATACGTTTATTATTTATTAACTACACTTAACAAATACTATACAACAAACAAACTAGGTATTGACGGGGCCAAGGGCCCGCATTGTGCGGTACGGCCGCAAAGCAATGCTTCGCACAATAGAAGGCCGCTCAGCCAGTCCGCTCGTTTCGTACTCTCTCCAGCGACCTGAGGGATTTCATCAGCTTAGCTGCGAATTCCGCCACCGCATCCCACGTCCTTTGGTTCGACAGCATCAACGGCACCAGAGTGTCTACCCTGATCGCTGACCCCGCTACCGCCTCCAGCTCGTCCCTCTCCTCGTCGAATCGGCGGCATTCGAAGAATACGTGTCCCGCATCCTCGATTATCCCGGATCCGCACTCCGGGCATCCATCCTCCGTGTCATGGCCGAACCTTTTCAAGTAGCTGCGGAAGAAGCCATGCCCGCTTAGCACCTGGGTTAGGTAAAAGTCTACCTCCCCGTGCTTCCGCTCCATCCAGGCCTCGATGTTGGGGATGAGCCTATGCGTCCACCGTCCCTTGGGCGAGGCATCCCACCTGGCCTGCCAGCTCACATAGCTCCTTGCCCTGGCCGCGCTTTTCAGCTCGGCAGTCGTGGCTCTTTCAGGTCCTTGTTGGCTGTGCAGCGCAGCGCGAATGTCCGACTTCTCGCTGACCAACTCCTTCAGTGGGACTAGACCGGCTAGCACCAGTACCGCGTCGTCCGAAATCGTACGGAAGGCGCTCGCCACTCGGATGGCACAGAGTCTATAAGTTGACTCGACTCCCCGCATGAAGGACTTCTTCTTCGCCGCCTCGGCCCACACCGGCGCCGCATAGAGCAGTTGAGAGGTGACGACGCTTACCAGCAGCCTTCTGGCATTCTGCTTGGGTCCTCGTGTATTTAGCAGTATCCGCGCGAGTGCTCCTGCTGTCCCACTGGCCTTCTTCTGGGCGTACTGGAGATGCTCCTTGAAGCAAAGCCTGGTGTCGAGGAGAACTCCAAGGTACTTCACAGCCCTCTGCGACTCGATCACGGCACCGCCAACCTGGATCTCGGCCGTTTCCACCTTTTTCCGGCTCGAAATGAGGACCGCCTCCGTCTTGTGCGCCGCTAGCTCCAGACCAGCGCTCGAGAGCCACGATTCGATCGCCTTGATCGCAGCATTCGCCTTACTCTCTGCAGCCGTGCGCTCCTTCGCAACTACCACCACCGCTACGTCGTCGGCGAAGCCTACGGTAGTGGTGTCGCTGGGCATCGGGAGCCGTAGAACCCCATCGTACATGGTATTCCAGAGCAGGGGTCCCAACACGGAGCCCTGAGGGACTCCGGCTGAGACTTCGTATACTCTGGAACCCACATCCGTGTCTACAATGAGCACCCTCTGGCTGAAATAGCTCCTAGCTATCTCCAGTAGGTACCCTGGGATGTTCAGCGCAGCGAGGGACTCCAGCGTCCGGTTCCAGTCGGCAGTGTTGAAGGCGTTCCTTACGTCCAGCGTGACTACTAAGCAGTAATTTTTGGAGCCGCCTTTCCACCTTGTTCCTGTGATCGCCGTTTCCGCTATCTGCTTCACCATCTCGATCGCGTCCAGCGTTGATCTCCCCTTTCTAAAGCCAAACTGGCTAGGAGAGAGACCCCCTGCCCTCTCGATGGCGGCATTCAGCCTTGCTGCTATCACCTTCTCGAACACCTTGCCAGTGGTGTCGGTAAGGCAGATAGGCCTGTAGGAGGATGGCTCCCCAGGCGGTTTGCCTGGCTTAGCCAGCAGCAGGAGCTTTTGCCTCTTCCATCTCTCCGGAAAAGTACCCTCCTGGAGGCATCTGGCGTATAGGGTGGCGAACTCCTTTGGGTGAAGCGCGATAGCCAACTTCAGGGCCCTGTTGGGTACTGCGTCCGGCCCAGGCGCCTTTTTGGTGCGAACGCTCCTTCCCGTCCGGATCACCTCGTCCTCGGAGACCTCACAGTCGACGATGGGGTGGCGCTCCGCACTGGGCTGCGTCATCACCACCGGGGCTCCCCTCGGGAACAGTGCCTGCACTATGGAGTCCAGGGCTTCCGGGTCCGAAGAAGCCGTGCTGCCTGCTTTTAGCCCCTTGACCACCAATCTGTAGGCACCGCCCCAGGGGTCGTTTTCCGCCTCGTCGCAGAGCCGCAGAAAGCACTCTCTCTTTGCTTCTCTTATGGCCAGTTTTAGGGCCCTCCTGGCCGACTTGTAGGCTTCGCAGCACTCGACCAGTCGAGAGGAGCCACGTGCCCGGGTCATTTGCCTCCGAGCATGGAGGCACTTTGCCCGGAGATCGGCTATCTCTTCGCTCCACCAGAATGTTGGCCTTTGATTCCTCCGACATGTCCCTCTCAGCCGCATGCTCTGGTCGCAGGCGTGCTCCAGGGCTGCTGCGATCTGGTTTGCAGCCTCGTTGGCTTCACCCAGCGCCTCGGCTGACATGCCGTCCAGCGCGTTGGCGAATGCCTGGGTGCGCAGCGTGTCCGGCCGGTAGGCTTTCCTGGGCCGCAGCCGTGTGCGGGTGGTCCCCTCCGGCGCACCCACGGTGCATAGGATCGCCTCGTGGTCGCTCCCGGTGTAAGCGTCGCTGACCCCCCAGCTGGCGTCCTGGGAAATTGCGCTGCTCACAAAGGTCAGGTCGATTATTGAGGCGGCTCCTGCTCTGGCAAATGTGTGCCTCATCCCGTCGTTTAGGAGGACCACGTCCGTCGAGGCAAATGCCTCCAGCACCGCGCGTCCCCTGGCGTTAGTGGAGACGGATCCCCACTCGAGGGCCCAGGCGTTGAAATCGCCTCCGACTACAACCTTGGCCCTGCCACGCATGTCGCTGCATAGGTTGTCCAGGATCCTGCTGAATGCATCCAGCGGGAGACTGGGGGCCAAGTAGCAGCTGTAAATGCAAAAGCCACTGATATCCGCCCGCACAAATCCATCGGCTGAAAGGATGTTGGACATCCGCCGCTGTCCGCCGCCACAGAGCCAAAGGGCCGCCTTGCCGGAGCGGTCCTTCGCCCATGCTCCTCCCTCCCTCGCCTTGTATGGTTCGCTAAGTATAGCGACGTCCGCCGCTACCTCGCTCACCGTCTGCAGAAGCAGGTCCTGCGCCGCTCTGCAGTGATTCAAGTTGATTTGGATCAACTGCATGCAGGCGTACGGTTCCCTTTCCCTCTGTTTGAGGCTGGGCAGCCCGTGCCGCCTGCCTGGTGCCTCGTCTCCTTGCTACCAGCCGCCTTGCACAGGAAACACGATGGCTCCTTGGAACAATCGGCCGCCTTGTGTCCCATCTCTCCGCATTTGAAGCAACAGGCACTCCTATCCACCGGGTTCTTGCAGTGGATCGCAATGTGCCCGGTTTCCAGGCACCTGAAGCACCTCGGTGGGCCGGTTCTTTCGCGGATCCTACAGGTTGACCATCCGATCCGCACCTCTCCGCGCTGAAGGACTGCCTTGCCCAATGGGACGGGCAGGCTGACCACCGCCAGCTGCGTTTCTGAGCGGCCACTGCGCATGCTCCGGACTCTCACCCGTTCTGCCTCGAAGTTGAACTGGCCGGCAATAGCGGCGCAGACCTCCTTCTTCGAGGTGATAGAGTCGATGTTCCGTACCTCCAGAACAAGCACTTTCGTGTCCTCCGTCGACGCACGCACAGTCGCGGAGTCACCGAGCACCCTCTCGATGCTCTCCTTCATCTCCTCGGCGCTCTCAACACTCCCTTTAGCCACCTCTAGGAGCAGGTTGCCGTTGTTGGTGCGCCGAACCTTTGAGACGCAGGCGCCCAGGTCCGACAACTGCTTGTCGTCCCTCCTGGTCACCATAGCTAGTACCTCGCTGTAAGACTTGCCGTTTGCTTGCACGATGACAGCATCGGGTCGTCCACGGCGCGCTGCCCTCGGCTTCTTGGCGACTACCCTCCATTCACCGGTGGGCTTTGCGGTGTTCTCGAGGATCCGGGTGGCGGTGTGTGCCTCCGCGGACTCTGAGTGGGCTCCTTGTGTCTTTTTCCGGGGATTTCTGGGCCCCTTCTCGCTTCCCTGCTGGGTTGCGCCGGCTGGTTTAGGGGCAGGCACAGGCGCGGGTAGTTCTGGCCAGTTTGGCTGGCTAAGCCTACGCCAGGGCTCTGTTTGGGCTGTAGCCTCCTTTTTCCCGACGGTCTTTGTCTGCTGCTCCTTGTCGGCGCTGCATGTGCTCTGGGCGCATTTTGGGCACAGACTGGTCCCGACGTCGCACTCCTGCCTTTCTTTGGAACCCGCGGCTGTCGCTCTGCTCGCCGCCAGAATGCTCGCATGTAGCGCCTTCATTTTGGCAAACAGCTCCCTCGTGGAGACGGTGATGTGGCGCGTCGTCTTGTCCATCATCTTCGTGGAGACTTCCTGCAGCAGCTTTCCCAGCTCCTGGAGGTCCTGCAGGCTGGCTGCCTCCTCTGACGCCTTACTCTTCTTGGCCGGCGTAGTTCTTTGCGAGCTGGTCGGGCTCGCAGGATCCCGCGTCCTCTTGGGGGGCGGCGTTGAGCTTGGCCCAGGGCTCCGCCCATCTTCTAGGGCTTCCAGCGCTGTGGGCGTTCGGGAGACCTTGCCGCTCCTCCTGAAGGCCTCTGCTTCATCCCCTTCCCTCTCTTGGCGGGGCGTCCTCGCTAGAGTCGAGCCGCACGCAAAGGGATCTTCATCATTCTCCATGGCCGGCTTGTCGTCCGCGCAGGGCTCCCACGCTGGCCAAGGATTTCCCCTTGGCTATGCGACGGGGGTTATACCGCCCCTTCTCGGTCCCCGACGTCCCTTGCTCGGGACACCGCTTGCGCGGGGGATCGGATTTTGGTCGGCTCCGTGACCTTTTCCCGCCAGCCGACTGCGCAGCCGTGCACGGCCTCGGGGAGATAACTTTGTTTATTAAGATAAGTAAACAAACAATTTATTTATGCGCGCCAATGTTATTTTTTAAAAAGATAATAGGGCGGGAAAGCTTAGCAACGCGCGTTTTCCAACACTGGTAATGCTTGTGCTGTTAAGCGCGGCTGTAAGAAGCTCCTCCACTGGCGTTTAACAACACTAGGTTCTTAGAGCGATCAGCTGTGTTTACGTTTGGAAAGAAAACGCGGGGAAAAGCGGCTTGTGGAAGGTGTGAGGAAGAAAGTAAAGTGAGAGCGGAAAAGGCGTTTGTGCGGAGGAGAGGCGAGAAGTCACCCCCTCCCCTTACCTCGAGTCCCTCCTGCGGGTCAAGTGCCCAGGTTGGTTTTGGCAACCGGGGAAGACTGCGGGGGCCGACCCAGGAGCAGTACCAGGTACGTACCGGGGTACTAGGAGCCTTGCACTACACTTTGGATACTTTTCAGGCTAAATACACGGCGGCACCGACCGAAGAAAGGATTATCAGACGGAGCGCGGTCAAAAACACAACCTCAACGTTCAAGCTTCACATCTGCTGCATCGGGATGGAGGGTGAAAAGGTCAGTGCGATCCTTAAAGGGATGAAGATGACACCGGGTACACCTGCAAACGCACAATGCAATGAAGAGGGAGGGATGAAAAGGTCAGTCGAGATTTTTGCTTGTGATACATATGGAGACTTGTGTGTACACGAAAGGACAAGCTGGCCAGCGATCATCCATTTCATAAAGAGAGGGGAGGGCGCTCATAGACAGGTAAAATAATGTATGCGACCGGGAATCAAGGGATGAGGTTTAAACCCATGCCACATACCCTTTCGGAGTCAAAGAACACTCCCCCTCAGAGTCAAAAAAAAGGTTGCTTACGATGTTGACTAATTGAAGACTTCTCAAGAAGGTTACAGCTCATTTATTAATGGGTGGGTGAAGGGAACATGCATTGATATACAACCCGTTTAAAAACTCATTTCAAAACAAAGAAAAGGAAGGGAAAAGTCAACGAAGGCTGGCGCCGAACGCCGTCCACTTTAGAGGCAATCTCATTTGCTTAATGTGATAAACAAAGGACCATGGCTTCGTATACCACCAGTTCTCAAAAGTCATTTCAAAATGATAAAAAGTCACCGAGACCAACATATTTTCTTCAATTAATCTCTCATTTATTTTCAATTAAGTGTGAAAAGGATTCGTCCTCTCACCCCTTTATTATAGGTAAATTTCCCATACTTGAAAATGAAAAAACTGAAAAGAATAACCATTTTCCCATTTCCCAATGAAAAGTATTGAATATAGTTTATTTTTTCTGAATATTGTATAATTTTATTTTCTCAATAACTAAATCGATGTTCTAAATTACAATACGAATTTATAATTTTTAAACATTTGGTTGAGCGTACAGTAAAGAAATGACATGCGCATGTATCAACCCCATGGTTGACATC